>NC_057740.1:28028161-28038462 GCF_004010195.1 Chiloscyllium plagiosum | reverse complement strand
AACCTCAAAGTAAGGGGGAGCAAATTTTGGAATATCTTCACCCAAAGGGGTGTGAATCTGTGGACCTGTCCACCAGTGAAACAGCTGAGGCTACCCTGTTGAATGCTTCCAAAACAAAGGTCAGTAAAGGAATTAAGGATTTACAGGGAGTGGGCAGAGAAGTGGAGCTGAGTCCATGAAAAGATCAGCCATGATCTTATTGAATGGCGGAGCAGGCTCGAAGGGCCAGATGGCCTACTCCTGCTTGTGGTTCTTATGTTCATCTTATAAATTAGGCAGCGGTAAAAGAAAATCATTAGGAATCAAACAGCATTTACTGTAGCAAGCACCCCATCTGGTTTTAATTCTTTTTTCCACAAGGAATGAATATCAAAGTGGAGGTTTTCAATATTTAAGAAACCAGTTACTGGTTACCTTGGATAGAGTCATTACAACCTTTTGTCAGTCGATATTGGTATTGGCATGTTTCCTGCCACTGGCTAAGTATATATGGAAATGAGAGGTCATTAACACAAGATTTTTAAAATTTAGATTTAGATTCCCTACAGCATGGAAACAGGCCCTTCGGCCCAACCAGTCCACACTGACCCTCCGAAGAGTAACCCACTCAGACCCATTTCCCTTTGACTAATGCACCTAACACTATGGGCAATTTAGCATGGCCAATTCACCATGCACATCTTTGGACTGTGGGAGTAAACCGGAGCCAGCCCACACAGACACAGGGAGAATGTGCAAACTCCACACAGACAGTCACCCAAGGCTGGAATCAAACGTGGGACCCTGGTGTTGTGAGGCAGCTGTGCTAACCACTGAGCCACTAGCATTTCTTGACATTAAATCAGAAATTGCTGGTGAGATTGAGGAGGTCTGGCAGTGCCTCATGAAGACCCAACAGATTAACTCTGCTTTCTGCCCACAGATGCTGTCAGACTTGCTAAGTTTCGCCAGCAATTTCTGTTCTTGTTTCAGATCTCCAGCATCCGCAATTCTTTCATTTTGTTTTCTTGAAATGAGTTTGTTTTCTAGGTGTCGACAGCTCACTTATGACACTTAGCTGAGAGAAAATTCACTCCAACCCTGAAGTCTCCAATCTGTATGCTGGGTAGGCTCTGGGTCCACACCCAATGCTTTGCAAATACTGAGTTTCCACATTTCTGCCCAGCTGTCAGAGGATGTTCAGAGTGAAGAGCCACCGCCCAGTAATCAAGGGAGGTGCAGGATGTGAGATGGGATGTTTCTACACAAGTGGGGCCACGGGAAAATTGATGGGTGAATTATCTCACAGTTTTCTTGCTCACCTCCAAGCTGCAAGCTCCACATTAGTCTCCTCATTGGCAATATTGATTGGAATTGGGATTTAGGATAACCTTAAAACAAAAGAGAGCAGTGAAAACAGAATTAAAATGGGGTAACACCCACAATATCGAGTTTACTATGTTTGTAAATCACCCATCAATATTTCCAAAACAAAGGAGAATTATTGATCTCTTCAAAGCTAATGGCTGCAATCAAATAAATGACTGCTTTTTAAAAAAAAATCTTTTATAAATATGGATGAAATGCAACAAATTAATAATCAGCTGCTATGCACGGGATGTTCAGTATTTCCTAACTAATCTGTTAAATGGCCATTTAAATGGATTAATTTATCAGGTCATGACTCACTATCACAGTGTCGCTGGTGGAAAAGTTTCCAGAAAGTGGTCAGCATTTTGTGGAGGGGGGGAGCACCCCCCCCCCCCCCCCACCTTCTGTTGGTCACTGATGTTGTTTGCAGCTGTCTTTCAGTAGTTGCAGATCCAATCTTGGTTTTGTTTAAAGCCTGCAGCAGTTTGTAAAGACTCCAAGTTATTTGCCATGGAAACACCACCAGTCTGAGCAATTTGGAACTAAAATGACTCTTTGCAGACAGTGTGCCATCATATGATTTAATACCGTGCACATGTGTGTCATCACTCTTCAACAATGTGGCAAGACAGACATCCAGGTCAGCACAGATTCTGTACAATTGAATCCACAAAGCCCTCTTAAATGGATTTTAGTGAAATCTTTAGAACGGACAGATCAAGGCATAACAAAGCCGTCCTCTTTATCCTTGCCCTCACAGGCTGTTATCCAGGTGTTTTGTTGATACTTATAACTCTTGGTGCTTTATTTAGCATTTGATGTTCAGTTTTATCTACATTTTATTTTTTGTAAAGGAAATAAAGTTATCAAATTATGTAATGTAGCACAATGCAAAGGTTCATTTAGAAGTTAAAATGCTAAGGAGATGAGCAGAATTGGACATCTCGGTCAAACGAAAGAATGAGATATTAGAAATATTGGGGCAGATTTTTTTTTCTTCAGTACAAACAACAAGTCCAGGATTAGGGAGGTTTGGCCATTCATGACCTAAAGAACACTGAAAGTGCTCATTTCGACAGGAAGCTCCTGCCAAGCAGCCAGAGCATGTCCTTTTATCTGGCAGCAAATTAGTGCAGATGCTCGAATCTGTACTGAAAACCACAAATGCTGGAGATCATAGCAGGTCAGACAGCATCCGTGGAGAGAGAGCAGCTAACATTTTGAGCCCACATGACTCTTCATCAAGTCATGTAGACTCGAACCATTAGCCTGCTCTCTCTCCATGGACGCTGTCCTTTTATCTGGTGCCAAGTACATTTTAACTTGTAAATCAGACTCATCATAATTCAGGTCCAAACCGAACATTGAATCGTTTCCATGGTCAGTTTAGGAGGCCAGTGAAGGTAAGTTTGTGAATTATTTTTGTGTGGGCCAGGAGTGAAGTTCTCCTTTTTGCCTCACAAGTACAATCAGCAGACGGCCACATTAGCTACGTTGGGCTGAACTCCAGGAATGGTTTAATGGACTCAGCTCAGCTAACGTCAATTTATACATTGGAGTGTTAACTTTGCATGATTGGCATCTTTATTACTTCAAAGAGACTTTTCTATGTTTCTTTGGGTAAGACTAGGAGGTGTAAAACAGTTTAAAGGTTTTTGTCATTGATACTATGATGGCTATGGTTGATTGACACTTTTACAAGTTTCTGAGGTGAGCAGTTTTTTTTCAAAGAGCAGTTACAAAGCTTCTTTGCTTATTAGGTCAATTTCAGGAGCATTTCAAAGACTTGACAGACTCGTCAAAGGTTCACTGGTTCTGTACAATAAGAATGCTTGAAGATTGGATGTGAAGGTTATATAGGTGCATGGAAGGGACATGACATTTGAGGAGATCATGGTGAGGTATGGCTATGAGCAGGCATGGAGGAGCCATAGGTAAAATAATATCGTAAAATCCCTACAGTGTGGAAGCAGACCATTCAGCCCATCGAGTCTACAGCAGTGCTCCAAAGAGCATCCCTCCCAGACCCATCCCCCCCCTACCTTATCCCTGTAACCCTGCATTTCCCATGGCTAATCTACTAACCCCTACACATCCCTGGACATAAGGGTAATTTAGCATGGCCAATCCACCTAACCTACACATTTTTGAATTGGGGGAGGAAACCAGTGGAAACCCACGCAGGCACAGGGAGAATGTGCAAACTCCATACAGAGAGTCGGCCAAGCTTGGAATCAAACCCGGGTCCAAAACCAAGGGAACCCAGGTCCCTGGCACTGTGAGACAGCCATACTAACCACTGAAATACTATGCTGCCTTAATATGGAGGGGATGAGGGATTTGAGGGAAATGGAAGGTGCGTTTTAAGTATGCTAACACAGGGTGGTGAATGTCTGGAAACTCTGACCCAGGGGCTAGATTACTGCAAGTGTTTAAAGAGGACATAGATAGATGAAATGTTGAGGTCTGGGGCAGATCAGCCATGATCTTACTGAATGGCAGGGCAGGCTTGAGGGGTTGAAGTCTGATGCTTGCTCTTACTTCTTTATGACTTGTGTACCTGAGCTCAGCAAATGGATGGTCAGTGTGTAATATTTTGTGCTGATAGCTTGGCATGAGAAAACCATTCCCAATGTCTAAAGCAGCAGTGTGCACGTGTGAAAAGGAGCCAAGAATAAAGAGTATAATAATAAACAAAACGGCAACTTAATAAATATAACCAGAGAGAAGGGTGTAGGACTTCCTGAAAGATTTAAATCTTACTTGTTTTGTATTGTCTTTGAACATCTAACAGCCCTGTTTTTTTTCTGAGATTGGTTACTTGTTTAAACATTCATATTACTCTGGGTTTGTATGTGCCTTGACATTATGCAGAGAGAGAGAGAGAGAGAGAGACAGTCGAAACCATCATTGTTGGACATTTGACTGTAAAAAAAAACAATATATAGATTTAAAGGGTTTAGAAATTTCTGGGTCTGTAAGCGTTCTTTTTAAAATTTTGTTGTGAACTAAACAATCGCAACATTTCCTGGACTTTGCTTTACTGCAGTTACTGCATTTAGTGAGGCCAGCCACATTATCATGTACAGACAAATAATACGGATTTGAAAAGTTGCACATATTATGCTTGGTTCTGCAATAGCCTGATTCATTGAAGCTGGGATGGTGCAAATGCTGAACTGAAATTTCTACATATTTTGCAATCACTCTGTTCAGTGATGTTAGTACGCACCTCTGGGACATGCCTCCAGGCATGGAGGTGGGGACACTATTACTGTAACACAAGAGCTTTCATTGAACTGAATGTTTACATTCTGACTATGCTCATTTTAATCACCATTTCATGTTGTTTTATGTTGTTGCAGATATATAAGGATTCAAGTTCATAATCGATTAATGATATCTGATTCCTAGGATTAATAGTTAAAAACCGATACAGTTCTGAAATGTGATTTTAGGAACAAGTCCATCTTTTAAAAATGACCCTCGGCTGGGGACATGACACTGATAAAACCCAAATTCAAATTATTTCAGGAAGTTTCAGCACAGGATTTTCTCCTCAATACCCACATTCCCATCATTGGTCACCCAGCATGTCCACTTTCATGGCAAATCATCTTCCAAAAGAAAAGCCAATTGCCTCATTATTGCCCTGTGGTTTGGTTTTCACTGCCAATCAAGATTTCATTTTGTCTATCACCAATATTTTTAGTTGCAATCAATTACATTTTTATAAATCATTCAATTTTCATTGTAAAACCCCTGACAATGTTTCTCCTTGCATCAGAGTTCTACAGACTAATTTTCACTTCTGAATGGTTAGCAGTCGTATGTGTCCTGAGAGAGTGAAGAAGGCAGATATTTGCTTGGTATAGTTGCAGTCATTGGGCTGATAGCTCATGGTCATCAATTGCTTAGTGAATCAATAGCTGAGGGATGAACAGCCAGAAAGATTCCTGTTGTGCTGTTTATCCTGGCTGGACCATCAGTGAGAATGATACAATTGATTTGTATTCCTGAGATACACAGGGAACAAAGGTGCATGAGTCCCTTAACTTTACAACTATGTCAAAAATCACATAACAGAAGGTTATAGTCCAACAGGTTTATTTGGAAATACTGGCTTTCGTAGCACTGCTCCTTCATCAGGTAGCTGTGGGATAGGATCATAAGACACAAAATTTGTAGCAAAAGATTACAGTGTCATGCAACTGAAATGATATATTGAACAAACTCAAACACACATTTTCCGATGAAACATAGATTCTCCTGCTCTTCAAATGCTGCCTGGCCTGTTGTGTTTTTCCAGCATCACACTCTTGACACTAATGTCCAGCATCTGCAGTCCTCACATTCACACACACATTTTACTAAGCATGCACACATGCAAACACACAGTCTTTCATGCACACTCGCGCACACTTGCACACATTCATATGCACACACTCAAACTCTCTCTCTGTCTCTCTCGCTCTCTCTCTCTCTCTCTCTCTCATGCACACACACATATAAGGGATGAATTTGCATTTGCAGAATTATACTTGCATATACATCCTATTTTGCTCAAAAAGCACACAATCTGCAGGCAGTCAATCCATGCACTATTTTATAAATTCCTACTTTGAAAATAGAACCAATCTGACTCAAGATTGGGATACAGACAGAATCTAACCTCACACCTTTAATGTATCACCTGATTTGAGATGTCGAGAGAGTGGTACTGGAAAAGCACAGCAGATAAGGCAGCATCCGAGGAGCAGGTGAATCGACGTTTCGGGCATAAGCCCTTCATCAGGAAGGCTTATGCCCGAAACTCAATTCTCCTGTTCCTTGGATGCTGCCTGACCTGCTGTGCTTTTCCAGCACCATAGTCTCGACTCTGATCTTCAGCATCTGCAGTCCTCACTTTCGCCTAGTGAATCTTTTCATCATAGAGTCATGGAGACACATAGCACAGAAACAAATCCTTTGGTCAAACTTGACTGCACTGACGAGACATCCCAATCTGACCTACTCCCATTTGCCATATCCCTTTCAACTCTTCCTCTTCATGTATCCATCCAGATCCCTTTTAAACGTTGTAAAACCAGCCTCCACCACTTCCTCTGTCACCTCGGCCCACACACGTGCCACCCTCTGTGTGAAAAAGTTGCCTCTCAGGTCCTTTTTAAATCTTTCCCCTCTCACTCTATCCATGCTTCTCATGATTTTATAACCTCTGTAAGGTCATCCGTCAGGCTCTGCTCCTCTAGGGAAACAGCCCCAGCCTATTCAACCTCTTCCTATAACTCAAGCCCTCCAACCCCGGCAACATCCTTGTAAACTTTTCCTGCACCCTCTCAAGTTTAACAACATCTTTCCCATGGCTGGGAGATGAGAATTGTATACAGTGTTCTATACAGTATACAGTGGCCTCATCAACAGTTGCAACATGACATCCCAATTCCCACACTCAATGTTCTGACCAATGAAGGTAAGTGTGCCAAACGCCTTCCTCCCCGCACTGTCTATCTGTGACTCCGCTTTCATGGAATTATGTACCTGCACCCCAGGTCCCCACCATTAACTGTGTAAATCCTGCCCTGGTTTGCCTTTTGAAAATGCAACACCTCATATTTATCTAAATTAAACTCTATCTGCCACCCTTCAGCATATTGGCCAACCTGATCAAAGCCCCATTGTACTCAGAGATAATTTTCTTCACTGTCCACTGCATCACTTATTTTGGTGTTATCTGCAAACTTACAAACCATGCCTCCAATATTCACATCCAAATCATTTATATAAATGATAAAAAGCATTGAACCCAACATTGATTCTTGTTAGACACCGCTGGTCACAGTCTCTAGTCCAAAAAGCAACCCTCTACAACATCTCTCTGTCTCCTACCTTCACACCAGTTTTGAATTCAATTGGTTAGCTCCCCACATCCCATGTGATCTAACATTTCTAACCAGTCTACCATGTGGAATTTTGTCAACTGTTTTGCTGAGGTCCGTAAAGATGACATCCATCACTCTGCCTTCATCAATCTTCTTTGTCACCTCTTCAAAAAAACTCAATTAAGTTGGTGAGATGCGATTTCCCATGTACAAAGCCATGTTGACTATCCCTAATCAGTCCTGGCCTTTCCAAATGCAAATCCTGTGTCACAGAATCTCCTCCAACAACTTCGCCACCGCTGACATAAGGCTTACAGGCATATAGTTCCCTGACTTTTCCTTCCAGCCTTTCTTAAATATTGGCGCCACATTTGCCAACTTCCAGTCTTCCAGCATCTCACATGTGGCTGTCAGTGATACAAATATCTCAGCAAGGGGTCCAGCAATGTCTTCACTAGCTTCCCACAAATTGTTGGAAAATACCTGATCAAGTCCAAAGGATTTATTTGCCTTAATGTGTTTTCAGATCCCCAGCACCTCATCGTCTGCAACATGAACTCTTTTCAAAACACCACTATTTATTTCCCTAAGTTCCCTCACTTCCATGTCCTTTGCCATAATAACTACTGATGCAAAATATGCATTTTGTATGCTCATCTCCTGTGGTTCCACCCAATGGTGGCCACATTGATCATTAAGTGACCCTACTTTCTCCCTAGTTACTCTCTTGTCCTTAATGTACTTATAGAATCTCTTTGGATTCCCCTTCATTCTATTTGCCAAAGCTCTCTCAGTAACTGCGATGTACTCTTTCCTGACTTTGCAATCCCAACTCAGACATGTTCGCCCACTCTCACCATGTTTTGCTCTCTGTGAGACATGGTTGGGCATGGCCTAGGTTTAGGGGAGGTAGTGGTATAGTGATACTGTTGCTGGAACAGTGAACCAGAACACCAGATTAATGTTCTGGTGGTATGGATTCAAGTCTCACAATGGTAGATAGTAAAGTTTTAATTTAAATGTAAAAAATCAGAACTTAAAAATAATGGCAATCATGTAATAATTTGTTGATTGTCATAAAAACCTATCCAGTTCACTAATCCCTTTTAGGGAAGGAAATCTGTCATCCTTATCCAGTCTGGCCTACATGTGACTCCAGACCCACAGCAACGTGGTCGACTCTTAATTGGGGGGTGGGCGTGGAATGGTGGCCTAGCCAGTAATGCCCACATGAAATGAATGAATGAAAAAAGAATTATCACTTACCCAGGCAGGCCCAAGGCTGCAACAGCACAGTATAGGTGGCGAGCTGGGCAAGTTTGAAGACCTGCCTTGTCTCTCTGTGACATCAGCCCAGTGTTCAACATGATTTTTAAGCACCTTAGCCCGCAGCAGGCCACCTCTGTCCCTATATTGCTTCCAGCAGCATTCAAATCTCATCCATTTTGTCTAACCTTTATACTTGACTTTTGTAATTCCTGCTACTATCCTAGTATTCTCTTGAGAAAAATTCCAATTTGTCCAAAGTACTCCACATCCTCCCCTGCATAAAATGCAACTTCCATATCACCCTACTGCAGACCTAATTCGAAAAGCTTGTCCTTTGCACGTGGCCTCACATTGCCCTGTCACTCACTCTCTGAAACTCTGTTGACTTCATCTCACAGCTCAGCCCTTTTCCTTCAGTTCTCAGACATTGCTCCCCTGTACAGCTCTCCGTTAGGGCATGGCTGATGACAGACTCTTCAGCCGCCTCCTTCTTCTTTGTGGGAACTTCCACCCTAAGTCTCCACTCTCCTAAGCTGTCCCTCATGTTTGCAAGTATCTTCAATTATGTTTTATACAAAATATGTCTTTGGTTATCTCATCCAACAAGGTTTAGAATCTGTTATCTCTTATGCTTGTTATTGTTTCATTTTCTAGTGATACACTGCGTACGTACTGAGGACCACGTTTGACATGAGGCCTACTATTTTGGCAGTTATAGAATCAATTTGCTTGAATGAAACTGTTCTTTCACCCTTAGTCTGGGCACTTGAACTGGTTCCCATAACATACATTTTCTTAATTTTCTGTATGATCTGAAAAAGGGTAATTAATGAAGACATGATAAATATGGAGATGTTTCATAAAGCAAGGCTAATGAGGTTTGCTGGCTCCCAAACTAAAATGTACATAGTGTCCAAGTTTAAAAGCATTATCTTCAGTTTAAAACAAAAATTTACAGCCGTACAATTAGATGACATACAGTACTGTGCACCAGGGGCATGAAATAATTGCCCAGCGGCCAGTATCATGTCACCAAGTCACCCTTTGCAGACATATGGACAATATACAGGGCCGTGGCCAGCCAGTCCCTGAAGTCAGGGAACTCTCTGAATCCACTGTTTATTTTTTTCCCTTTTTTTCTTTTTTTTTCCCAGCTCCCTCAGAGCCAGCTCTCAGAATGAAGAGAAATCTCTGACAATCCTGTTTATCTCTTTTTTTTTCTCGCCTAACTGCAGTAGAGCTTATTTTCTCCCCAGCACCCATGGTGTGTGTGTGTGCAGATGTGAGACACAGTGAGAGACACAAGATGTACGAATCTTTATTCAATTTCCACCACCAGGAAGAAAGGAAACATCCAAGTGGCCAGTGACAGGCGATGCCCTTCACATCAAAGGGCAATGCTGTGTGATCAAACAGTGAAGGGGAGGGCAGGGATTAAATCAAAATAGAGTTGGAGGGGGAAATAATACACTCCACTCCCTGCGGCGCCCACCTCTCCCTGAACAACTCCAGGGTGTTGGTCGACACCGCGTGCTCCTTCTCCAGAGACACCCGGGCTCTAACATTACCACGGAAGAGGGTCCACTGTTCATTTTTTTTTTTTCTTTTTTTGGCCAGTGACAAACACTGCCCTTCACATCAGAGGGCAGTGCTGTGTGATCAAAACAGTGAGGGTCCTTCCTTTTTATTTCTTTTTTTTTCCTGTAGGGCAGCTGGTCTAGGGATAGTCGCCTTCAAGGAGAGTCCTTGCACATACACTCAAATTAGGCAAACACCCGGGTGGCCAGTGACAAACACTGC
>NC_057740.1:28015162-28028129 GCF_004010195.1 Chiloscyllium plagiosum | reverse complement strand
CCCCCACACTACCACCTAAGTGCGGTAGTGCTTATTTTATCCCCAGCACCCATCAGGTGGGAGACACAGTGAAAGACACAAAGTGCACAAATGTTTATTCAATTTCCACCACCAGGAAGATAGGAAAACACCCGGGTGACCAGTGACAAACACTGCCCTTCACATCAAAGGGCAGTGCTGTGTGATCAAACAGTGAAGGGGAGGGCAGGGATTAAATCAAAATAGAGTTGGAGGGGGAAATAATACACTCCACTCCCTGCGGCGCCCACCTCTCCCTGAACAACTCCAGGGTGTTGGTCGACACCGCGTGCTCCTTCTCCAGAGACACCCGGGCTCTAACATTACCACGGAAGAGGGTCCACTGTTCATATCTGTCAACCAGGGCTGCCTGATTGGCCCAGGCTAACAACCCCAATCAAGGATCTCAAGGTCAATAAGATCAACCAGGTTCCCATCATTGCAAATAATATCAGGCATAGGAGGCCGAAGGGCCTAGACAGTGCTGTTCTACACTCTATGTTCTATAATCTGTAATCACTCAATCCATCATGCTATCGAGGGAAGCTCGAGACTGTGCGTTGTTGTTTACAAAACTTGCATGCTTCAATGTCAAAACCTAACGAATAAAAAAAATCACCAAACCTTCCAATAAACAGTTAGTCAGGTTTAGGTGCATGTGTGGTAAGTGAATTTTAACATTTCGTTTTTGCTTTGTTAAGGAAACACAGTGCAAAGCTTAAGGTCAGCTCTAAATTTAATAAATGTACATATAGACCACGTCACTACATATTCCTGTTATAGTATACTGCTCACAGTGTAGTCATCAGACGCAGTTCAAGTCATCCTGTTACATGGTTAATGGCAAACTGAACATAAATTTGGAATGGATCCCATCTAAGGAGAGGAGTGAAGGAGGTTGAATTCTGCTGATCCACAGTATTTACAAGCGACTACTTAATTTGAATCAGCAGTTCATTCAGACCAATTAATTCTGTGTATGTAGATACAAATTACTGCTACCTCAGGGCCTGTCCATCTCTCTGACACCGTGAATGTTTAGGTGTGTGTTGGTGTCTGTCTATTAATCATTCCAACAGTGCAAAATTAAACTTGTACTGGGGTAATTTCTAGATAGTTAATTGGCTCTAACCTCATATGACTCTGGAGCTGTTGTAAGGTCGTAGGAAGTTTAAGTAAGGAGCAGCTGGATCGTGCACAATCCAGGTCCGTGAACAAACATCCTGCCAACCTCACTGATGGGGCTTATGCCCACGTAAGGCAAATTTAGTTGATGACTTTACATTTTCCTTTGCCCACAACTGGAGCGCAGGGAAGAGAAATCCATACCCACTAAGCTCGGGTGAATTAGACTGGCTTTCACTGCTCTGTGAAAACAGAGTTACTTAAAAAATAAATATGTTACTCCTGTTTTGCTTTCAGCTGTTAGTCATGAATCATTTAGTTCTTCTTTCAGCTGGGAGATGATTGGATCAAGATCCAATTGCCTTGCAGAGATCATAGTGTGCCAACCTGGATTTGACTCCCCAGTTTTTACTTATTTTCATGTGGACGTATCACAACGTACCTCTGGGACGGTGGGTTTTAAACCTCGACCTTCTAGTCCAGAGGTAAGAACACTACCACTGAGCCATAAGACCCTTCCATAGCTTTTTCTTTGCTATGAATTCTGAGCCAATGAAAGACATGCATTTATCTGTCCACATCAGCTCCTCTCCACAGTATGGATTCGTCACTCTGTTCATCCTTCTATTGCGTTTAGCTTCCTGCAAGAGGCAATTATTTATTTATGAGCTTTGCTGATGGCCATTAACAAATGCTACTTTGATTTGCTAGAAATATATGAACTCCTTAAGGAGCTTGACAGGTCCAGTGCTAAGAAAATATTTTCTCTGGCTGAAGAATCTAGTCTCAGAATAAGGGGTCAACCATTTCAGCCTAAGATGAGGAGAAGTGAAAAACAAATGAAAATAAAAACAAAAGGTTGGCAATGGTGGCTCAGTGGTTAGCGCGCTGCCTCCCAGCGCCAGAGACCTGGGTTCGATTCCAGCCTCAGGCAACTGTCTGTGTAGTTTGCACATTCTCCCTGTGTCAAAATAGGTTTCCTCTGGGTGCTCCAGTTTCCTCCTGCAGCCCAAAGATGTGTAGGTTAGGTGGATTAGCCATAGGAAATGCAGGGTTACAGGTATAGGGATGGGTCTGGGGGGAATGCTCTTTGGAGGGTCATTGCAGACTAGATGGGCTGGATAGCCTCTTTCTGTACTATAGGGGTTTTATAATAATGATTAAGTTGCTGGGAAAATCCAGCAGGTCTGGCAGCTTCTGTGAAGAGAAAGCAGAATGAACATTTCGGTCCAGTGACCCTTCTTCAGTGTTCATTGTAGTTGGAAAAGGTGAGCACATATGCTCGAGAAGGGGTGGGGAGAGGGAGAAGGAGTGAAAGATAGATGGTGTTGGAGCATAGAGAGAGAGAGAGAGAGAGAGAGAGAACAACATTTGCATAGACAAAGGAATGGGTAATTGAGGAGAAATGCTTTTAATCAAAGGCTGTGGCTCTCTGGAACTCTTTATGCCGGAAAACAGGTATACTCAGTTGCTGAGTGTATTTACAAGTTGATAGATTTTGGATAAATAAGGAAATTACATGATACACAGTGAAGGTGAAGTTATAAGGCCGATTTTGTTGAATGTCAACAGGACCTGAATGATCTATTCTGGCTTCTATTTCTTACATAATGGACATCAGGACCTCATCCCATTCAACATCCACATCAATATACATGCAACAGGGGTCATTGAAAGGCTGCATTTACTGACGCCGGGAAGACTATGGAGTGGAATAAACTGAAATAAAGAATGAGGGGAACCGAACAAACCCTTAAAATAAAATAAAATGGTGAAGAGAAGAGGCTAAATAGAGTTTTCTAAAAAAAAGAATCAGTTGTATACAAATGATCATATGAATTGTTTAAAAAGTCAGAGGTGAGCCTGAGCAGTCGGGATTTATCATTGGATGGTTGGTGTCAGCAGGCCCGTTCATCATGGAATAGCAGTCAGGGCTTGGGTCAATATCCCTCCATCTAATCCAGGATCAGAGCTGAAGGATAGCATCCTGGTCAGACAAGAGGAAATATCTCACTACAGATCAAAATCAAACCTATGGCCTTTCCAGTCGGTATGCTTCTGCTAGCCATCAGATCACTGATCCATTGGAGTGTTTCCATAATCTGCCTTTTTTTTGGCATGGTTTGGTGTGAGGGAGGAAGAACAATCAAATAAATATGTAGAATGAAGGTGTGACTCAGTGGTTAGCACAGCAGCCTCGCAGTACCAGGGATCTGGGTTCAATTCCAGCCTCGGACAACTGTCTATGTGGAGTTTGCACATTCTCCCGGTGTCTGCGTGGGTTTCCTCCCACAGTCCAAACAAGTGCAGGTTAAACGAATTGGTCATGCAAAATTGCCCACAGCATTAATCAGAGGGAAATGGGCCTGGGTGCGTTACTCTTCGGAAGGTTGGTGTTGGGCCACAGGGACTGTTTCCACACTGTAGGTAATCTAATCTAAAAAATCCTGTCCTGCTTGAAAAAATGTCTCCCTAGTTCCATAGAAATATATCAATTTACATGAGTCAGTCATTCTCCAACAACCACCAAGTCCTGTAGGTAAGCCTGTATTTCCAATGTAATCAAACATTGGAGATGGGATATTGTGTCTGCGGTGAACAATGTATTTCCATACTTTCTCAGAATTTGCAGTAAATTTTCTGCAACACAATAAAGGGTGATTGCCATCAGTCATGGTACAAACTTTCATAACATACACAACTATCAGGTAAATGTAGTGATTGTAACAAGCTCAGCCAGGTGGACCACATAAAATATGAGTTTCCTGACTGGGGTTGTTAATTTGGTCCAATGAGAGAGCCCTGGCTGACAGATAAGAACAGGAGTGTCAGAGGGTCTATTCCCGCTGAGACCTGGCTCTGAAGGAGCTGGTTCTGTGTCAAAGACTGTCCATGTGTAAATAAAGGGTGACTTGGTGATGGGATACCAGCTCTGTGAAGTTATTTCAGTAGGTTTATTCACACACACAGCCATTTACAAAGGCAAACAGTGACAGCAAAATGTTTTGGTCAATCCAAATAACACGAAAGCCTTGAAACTGTTCTTGAAAAATAAACAGACAAGCCCTTCAGCTGAATTCAATTGCTTCCTTACAAATATTTTCTATACAGGAAGGTAACGCTTCTTCCAAAAGGTGCAGCTGTCAGGTCGTTATTCGCTGAGTGGTAACACCTATTCCGACAAGTCCTGACAAACCTATCCCAACAGTCACTGCATCAGAGGTCAGATCAGTTTTCCTTTGTGTGAATCCAAGGAAAGTGATTGGACCAGACGGAGTACCAGGCCGTGCACTCAGAGCACGTGCAGATCAACTGGCAGACGTCTTCTTGGCCATCTTCAACCTCTCCCTGCAGCAGACCACTGTCCCTGCCTGTTTCAAGAGGGCCAACATCATCCCTGTGCCTAAGAAGGCTCATGAAGCATGTCTCAATGATTACCGCCCAGTCGCCCGAACTTTGGTGGTCATGAAATGCTTTGAAAGGCTGGTCATGACATTAATCAACTCCAGCCTCCCCACTACTCTTAACCCACTCCAATTTGCCTATCAGACCAACAGACACACATCAGATGCCACATCACTTGCCCTTCACTCCTCCTTAGAACATCTTGACACCAAGAACAGCTACATAAGAATCCTACTCATTGACTACAGTTCAGCCTTCAACACTATTATCCCCTCGAGACTGATTACTAACCTTACTGATCTTGGACTAAACCCCACTCTCTGCAACTGGATCCTCAGTTTCCTGACCCACAGGTTACAACCAGTGAAGGTTGGGGACAATATTTCATCCTCACCAACACTCAACACTGGAGCCCCCAGGGGTGTACTTAAGCCCCCTATTGTATTTACTGTATACCCATGACTGCATCGCCAAATACCAGGCTAATGCCATTTACAAGTTCGCTGATGACACCACCATAGTCAGTCAAATGTCAGGTGGCGACGAAACAGACTACAGACGGGAGGTGGAAGACCTGGAAGAATGGTGCACTGAGAACAACCTAGCTCTCAATGCCGGCAAAACCAAGGAACTCAGTACTGACTTTCGGCAGGATGTTACTCATGCTCCTCTACACATTAACAGCACAGAGGTGGAACAAGTGGACTGCGTCACGCTCCTGGGAGTGGTCATCCACAACAAGCTTTCTTGGACTCTTCATATGAATGTACTGGTTACAAAGACCCAGCAACATCTCTTCTTCCTCAGGCAGCTGAGGAAATTTGGCGTGACGGCAAATACCGTTGCCAACTTTTATAGGTGTGGCATCGAGGGCCTATGTCTGTATGTATCATTACCTGCTATGGCAACTGTACCATTCAAGATCGGAGATGGTTACAGAGAGTGATGAACTCGGCCCGGACAATTACAAAGGCCAAACTCCCATCTATAGAATCCATCTACCAGGCTCACTGTCAAGGAAAGGCCACCAGGATCCTCAAAGATCTACCCCACCCTGGCAACGTTTTTTTATAACCTCTACCATCAGGGAGAAGGTACAGAAGCCTGAACACATGCACCAGCCAGTTTTGAAACAGTTTCTACCCTCCTGTTGTTAGAATACTGAATGGAATCACAAAGTCTTAACATTCCTGTGTTTTGTTTTTGTTGCTGTTTACCCAATATTTTTTATCTATGCTACTTAACTCTGCCTGCATTGTTCACAAGACAAAGTTTTTCACTGTGCCGCAGTTCACATGACAATAAATTCAATTTAATTCAGCTGCATGCTTCTTTGAATTGGTTAGGCCTTGAAACTAATGATAAGATCGTGTGCATTCCTAAAATAACCCTTGTTGGAAAGCATACATGTGCAGACACCTGGAGAATCAGGTGTGGCGAGGAATGCAAAATGGAAATCTCTTATTAACATTAGAACACTTATTCCTATTTTAGTATACAATCTTATTTTCAGTCTCAACTGCAGACTTTAAAATGTAGTCTCTTTATTTGATCGCTTTGTGCATTGTCCATAAGGGGCACTGCAGAAACTTGCCAAAGACCTATTCTGCTGTGATTCCCAAACCTGCAACCTCTATCATCTGGAAGGCCAATGGTCAGAATCCTACTTTCTCTCAAGTGTCCCCCATCCACCCACCCTCCCCACAAGTTGCACAACTTGAAAATGTATCACCATTAATTTATTGTCATGGGTCAAAATTGTGGAACAATCTTTTAAAGCACAACACGAAATGCAGCAAAGTTCAAGAAGATGACCCAGTATCATTCTCTCAAGGACATCCAGGGACAATCGTAAATGATCAGTCTTGCAAATGACCTGCAATGTCCATCCATCAAAGAGCAATGGTAAATATGGAACTCCAAGCTCAACTGTCTTTGAGCAGATTTATTAGGAAACCAAAATAGGAACTTTGACTTGATTTTTTTAATAACAATGGCAGAATGAAAATTTGGAACAAGATCAGAAAAATTCACTTTCAGAGTTGACTCAAATTTCCTGGGAGGTACTTTAGTTCTGTCTCCTGGACAATTTCACCAAGAAGTAATTTCAAATGTAATTTATAATGAGGTCCTCCCATTAATCTCTGCAACTCATCTTTTGATTTTGATATTGATTCAATTCTTTTTGGAGAACAATTCAAAGAAGGTCAGTCCTGAGCAATAAAATATTTGATTTGCCCTTTAATGGAGTGTCACTCACAGCATACCAGATGGCTTTCATTCAACTTGCATTTGGCCATTGCTACACTTCTGTTTTCCTCTCCAGCCAGCCTCAGGCACTTCTTGAATTAAATAGCTGTCAATTGAGTGTCAATTGCAAATGTCTGTAGTTTTTTTGCCTTACATTAATAGCAAGACTTGGTTTCGACTGGGAAAACCCATATTATCCATTCTGCCACCGAACACAGAAAGAACGAATTAGGGTAATTTTGTCTTTGTGCAAAAAGGGTGAGGGCCAAGAGTCAGCTGATTTACATCTCTTCCACTTCCTATCTCCATTAATGGCAATTAAAATTAGCCCTAGCAACAGTAGCAGAAGCATTGGAGATTGACTTTCATCCAAGAAATTGGACTGTTTATGTTTACCACTTTCCAGAATTAAAGGTGTTTCCTGCAAGTTGGTCTTCTAATGGTCTCGGGTTAATTGGATGAGAACTGTGTTGACTGCTGCCATAATTAAAGGTTATGTGAAAAAATTGGCGTTCATATAATGACTTCAATGTCCTATGTGGCTTCAAAATAGCATAATCAGTCAACATTTAATACTGAACCACATAAAACATTAGCACAGATACAAAAGTGGTAGATTTTAGAGACCAAGAGAGAGGAGAGAGCAGATATGATTATATAGGAATTTCCAGAGCTTACTACAGCAAACAACCCTGTATCTTGCTTCTACATAGACTTTCCATCTTAACCATTTGCCCATCTTCCCCATTTTCCTCTTACATTGAGCCATGAACAGCAAATTAAGGCACAATCATGTGTTATAAACATAAGTGGCTTATTCTCAGTTATCAAGCGACAATCTTAAATTGAACCTTAAAATAATAAATGTATTAAAAAATCTTTCATGGGATATGGGCAACATTGGCTAGACCAGAATTTCTTTTCCATCATTAATTATCCCTGGACTGAGTGGTTTGCTCAAACATTTCAGGGAGAAGTTAAGAGTCTACAGCATTGTTCTGGATCTGGAGTCGCATGCAGACCTGACTGGGTAGGGAAGACAGATTTCCTTCCCTAAAAGATATTAGTGAACCAGGTGGATTTTATAATGCTCAATGCTAATTTCATGGTCAACGCTACTGGAATTAGCTTCCAATTTCAGATTGGTTATTAATTGAATTTGAATACTAGTTGTCGTGATGGAATTTAATTCTGTGTTCCCACGATGCAGGTCTGGACCTCTGGAATATTAGTCCAGAACCATGATGTACTGTCTCCTCTAATTAATTAATTTAATTTTAATCGCTTTTAGTTTTTAACATTAAATAAAAGCCTTGGAGGTAATTAATATTGGAAAACAGCATTGAGTAACATGTTTGAATGGTGACCAATAGTCATAACTGAATACTTGGCATCTCTGAAGAACTGTCTGAAAGGTATTTCATATTTCAGATTTGTTATGATTATTGGGCTATTGTGATAACACTTAACAAGTTTTGATGATAGGAACCATATTATTTTGTAATTGCCTCAGAGTTTATGTGCTTGTGTACAGTGCCTTGAGTTCCATTGCTAACATCTTTGTTTTTAAACATCATTCTGTCTTGACCCTATAGCTGTGATGTTTCTGAGGGCATACTGCCCCTAGTATGGGTAAATCTTTGTGATGCCTCTTTATGTAAGAACCAAAACAATAAATTTAATTTCGGCTATGACTCTGGATTCAGGATGGTATCATTTAATCCAATGCTTACTCAATGTCCTTACACTCACACAACATCCTTCAACAGATACACAAACTGTAGCTTTTAAATTATTTCTCATTCCCTCGTCCAGCCTACCTAAGCCAATTCTAGAACCTCCATTGCTTAATCATCTCCAGCCAAATGATTGAAATATGTTAATTATCACGTGCTGAGGACCCAAATGAGAACATCCCTGCTCTGTAGTAGAATAAGGGAAAATGTTATACTTCCCTTCACTCAGAGAACTCGCAATTTTATTTGTTCGTTCATGGGTCGCAAACAAAACTAGTAAGGTCATATTTCCTGCTCTGAAATATATAACTTTGTCTCTCAAAGTTATTATATCCAGGATTCTGACTCAGAGACAATAAAGGAACACTGATGTGCCTCCAAGTCAGGATGTTGCACAGAAGAGAAACCCAAAGATGATAGTGTTCCCATATTGCATTGCATTTAAGCATACTTAATTGATTCAGTTTTAGTGAGAGATCAAATCAGGATGATACCAAAATCAAGACACTAATCTACTAAAATCAAACACCGACTTACTCTGTCCAATATGCCATATGAATTACAATAGTAAGTTTAAGATTTAAAGTACATATCAACTCATAACTTTGCTGGTAAAAATCAGCAAAGTGTACACCTGTGTAAATATCAACCAGTGTTCATAGCACATTCTTGACTTTGTTTGCAAATTTCCGCTTTCGTCATCTGCAATGTCACCGGATATTTCTCTCGGGTTTTTTAAATACAATCATATGTTTAAGCCAGTTACCTGATGGTTTACCTATTGAATCAAGCTTCAAATAGACGGCATCCAATGAAAAGTATGCTAAGGGACAACTATTGCTAACTATGCTAATGCCAACTATTTCTTTGAGTGCAGTTGGCAATCTGGGAGCAAGTAGAACTGAGAATTGCATTAGTTTTACAAAGTGAATTTTTCATTAAAGTTTACATTCAAATTTGTATGAACATAAAAACTTTCTTGAATGAAAAGAATCAGGCAGCATTTAAGATCATTTTACAAAAAAAAAAATTGGACATCAACCAGGCTTGGTCTGATAAGTAGCAGGCAACATTCCTACCAAGCAAGTGCCAGGCAATGAGTATCCCAACAAGAGAGATTTTAACAATTGTCTTTTTATGTTTGATGTTATTACCTTGGTGAATCTTATACTAACAATATCCTAACAATATCCTGGTTGTTACCTTGGCCAGAAGCTAAATATCAGGAATACAAAAGAAGGTTGGAGGCTAGGAATACTGTGATGAATAACTTACCTCCTGATTCTGCTATTCCTGTCCACCATGTACATGTCAGGAGTGTGGTGGAATATTTTCCACTCACCTAGAAGTGTGCATATTCAACAATACTCAAGAAGCTTTGATATGATCCAGGACAAAGCATCCAACTTGACTGGCACCACCTTCATCACCTTAACACCACCTTAACATTCACTTCGTTCATCACTGATGCAAAAAGGCAGCTCACCACCACGTTCTCTTGAGGGATGGACCATAAATGCTAATGTTGCCAGTGTAACCCACACTCCTGAATGAATGAAAGAAAAACTCTTTGATGCACTGAAATTTAATAGGCATTAAAAATTGATTTTTTTTTAAATTTAGTCAATGTCTGTCTACCAACTGTGTGTCTCCCAAATTTAGATGATTGAAAACTATTGTTAAAAGCAACCATAGATTCCTTTATTAGTTTAAGTTATGTACGATTTCCGAGTGAGTTAAAAACTTTGCTTTAAAAGGTTCCTTTTAGAATCTTTGCACCAGATAATGGTTAACTTGCTACTTTGAAAGCTCACAAATGTCTACAGTTATCAGAAACATACCATAATCGTGGAAACATTCATTTGATCGGGGTTGCTTTCTGTTTTGTGGTCAACCTGGCTTCCAGATCTTTGTTTTTAAACTAGCAAAAACAATTGACAAAACTCAACTTGTGATGGTTGTAATTTATGCCTGAAATTCCTCAAACCTTTGCAATGGCTTAGCTGATCTTAGCTGAATATCTCTGACTAGTACCTCCAAGGCATGATGTTTTACCAAATTAGTGATGTACTATGTTATAGTGTGTACTTTGCATGGGGAGGCGATGGCATAACAATAATATTGATGGACTAGAGATCAAGATGAATATTCTGGAGGTATAAATTCAAAAACTATTATGGCAGATCGTGCAATTTGAATTCAATTTTTTGAAAATTCTGTAAATAAAAGGTAGTCTAATGAGGATCATATAACCATTGTCATGAAAAATTATCTGGTTCATGAATGTCTGTTAGATGACATTACCTGACCTGGTCTGGCCTACATGTGACTGCCAATCTAATCATGTGGTTGACTCTTAATATGCCATCTGAAATAGCCCAAAGAGCCAATCAGTTCAAGAGCAACCAGATATGGGCAACAAATGCTGGCGTTGTCCGCATCCCATTGAAACATTTTTTTTAAATTACGTTACAGTGCCTGGTAGCACTTTGCAAGATACACAAGATCAGTGTGCTTAGTTCTGACCTCGCCTAATGATTGGAATCTAATCTTTCACTGAAATGTCCTGGCTTTGAATTGTGTTAAAGGAATATTTTATTGACTCAGGTTCTATAGTGTAGCATTCAGTTCCTTTCCTGATTTGAAAACAAATGGAAACTTAAGACTGCCTGATTATATTCAGAAGGACAAATGGACACAAATTCAAGCAGGTGCTGCTATCAGGGAACTCTACCACAAAGATTCCCTACTCTTGGGAAATAAGGCAGGGCAGGTGACTGAGGAGTCAGTGGGGGAGCACTTTGGGGCCAGCGACCATAATTCTGTTAGTTTTAGAATAGTGATGGAAAAGGATCGACCAGTTCTAAAAGTTGAAGTTCTAAATTGGAGAAAGGTCAATTTGACGGTATTAGGCAAGAACTTTCAAAAGCTGACTGGGGACAAATGTACGCAGGTAAAGGGACGGCTGGAAAATGGGAAGCCTTCAGAAATGAGTTAACGAGAGTCCAGAGAAAGTATATTCCTGTTAGGGTGAAAGGGAAGGCTGGTAGGAATCGGGAATGCTGGATGACTAAAGAAATTGAGGGTTTGGTTAAGAAAAAAAAGGAAGCATATGTAAGGTATAGACAGGATAGATTGAGTGAATCCTGAGAAAAAGTATAAAGCCAGTAGGAGTACACTGAAGAGGGAAATCAGGAGGGCAAAAAGGGGACATGAGATAGCGTTGGCAAATAGGGTTAAGGAGAATCCATAGGGTTTTTACAAATACATTAAGGACAAAAGGGTAACTAGGGAGAGAATAGGGCCCTTCAAATGTCAGCAAGGCGGCCTTTAAGTGGAGCCGCAGAAAATGGGGGAGAAACAAAGTGAGTATTTTGCATCAGTATTTATTGGAAAAGGACATGGAAGATATAGACTGCAGGGAAAAAGATAATGACATCTTGCAAAATGTCCATACTAAAGAGGAGGAAGTACTGGATGTCTTGAAATGCATAAAAATGGATAAATACCCATGACCTGATCAGGTGTACCCTAGAACTCTGTGGGAGGCTAGGGAAGTGATTGCTGGGCATCTTACTGAAATATTTGTATCATTGATAGTCACAGATGAGGTGCTGGAAGACTGGAGGTTGGCTAACGTGGTGCCACTGTTTAAGAAAGGACAAACCATGGAGCTATAGACCAGTGAGTCTGACGTCAGTGGCGGGCAAGTTGTTGGAGGGAATCCTGAGGGACAGGATGCACATGTATTTACAAAGGCAAGGACTGATTAGGGATAGTCAACATGGCTTTGTGCATGGGAAATCATGTCTTACAAACTTGATTGAGGTTTTTGAAGAAGTAACAAAGAGGATTGATAAGGGCAGAGCAGTAGATGTGTCTATATGGACTTCAGTAAGGCGTTCAACAAGGTTCCTCATGGAAGACTGTTAGCAAGGCTAGATCTGATGGAATACAGAGAGAACTAGCCATGTGGATACAGAACTGGCTCAAAGGTAGAAGACAGAGGGTGGTGGTTGAGGGTTGTTTTTCAGACTGGAGGCCTGTGACCAATGGAGTGCCACAAGGATCGATGCTGGGTCCACTTCTTTTTATCATTTCTATAAATGATTTGGATGTGAGCCTAAGAGGTATACTTAGTAAGTTTGCAGATGATACCAAAATTGGAGGTGTAGTGGACAGTGAAGAAGATTACCTCAGATTACAACGGGATCTTGACCAGATGGGCCAATGGGCTGAGAAGTAGCAGATGGAGTTTAATTCAGATAAATGTGAGGTGCTACATTTTGGGAAAGCAAATCTTAGCAGGACTTATACACTTAATGGTAAGGTGCTAGGGAGTGTTGCTGAACAAAGAGACCTTGGAGTGCAGGTTCATAGCTCCTTGAAAGTGGAGTCGCAGGTAGATAGGATAGTGAAGAAGGCGTTTGGTA
>NC_057740.1:27982457-28015014 GCF_004010195.1 Chiloscyllium plagiosum | reverse complement strand
CAGAGGGTGGTACGTGTATGGAATGAGCTGCCAGAGGAAATAGTGGAGGCTGGTCCAATTGCAACATTTAAGAGGCATTTGGATGGGTATATGAATAGGAAGGGTTTAGAGGGATATGGGCCGGGTGCTGGCAGGTGGGACTAGATTGGGTTGGGATATCTGGTCGGCATGGACAGGTTGGACCGAAGGGTCTGTTTCCATGCTGTACACCTCTATGACTCTAAATGGAACAGACATCCGGGTAGGATAGTGTAAGCGAATGCTTTCAAATCACTTAAAAAACAGGAGAACCTTGCCTTGGAGGGACCAAGGCTATTCTAGATGGATGAAGTAAGACTGAAAACATTTCTTCGTTCACAAATACTTTGTGGTTCCCAGCCAGATTGAGGCATCAAAACCTCCCGAAGTTTGTCAGTTGGGATCAGCTTCATTCTGACTCAGTGAAGGAGGATTAATACTGAAAACAAAAAGTGCTGGAGATCACAGCAGGTCAGGCAACATCCATGGACAGAAAGGAAGCTAACATTTTGAGTCTAAATGACTTTTCCTCAGAGTTTTGTTTTCAGTACAGATTCCAGGATCAGCAGTAATTTGCTCCCATAAAGTAGGGTTAATGGGCAATATTAAATTGGTCAACTGTTATACATCCCACTTGAAATCCAGTCTTATTGAAGTCAATGGAACTAGATATTAGCAGGAAAAAAAACGCAACAAACTCTCATATTGTGCAACTACCTAAAATAAATTTTTACCCATCAGCTGTGGACATACATTTTGCTTTAAGAAAAGGAAGAGAGGTAATTTTACAAAAATAAGAACCTTTAATGCTTTTTTTTTTGGAAAACTGGATTCAAACTCACATTTGAGAAAATTCAAGAACAGTTGCAAAAATCTGCCACCCACTCATCCATCTGCATGCCACAGGATCCCAATACTTAAGGTTTTCATTTCCCTCTAAGTCATGGTTAGGCGACACCTTAAACCACAAAAATTCTGTTAACAGTAAATGATAATAATCTACCTCGCACTCCTTGGGCTTTATTACATAGAACAAAATACACCCAGGAAGAACTAGAAAATTTGACTGTTAACAGTTCTGTGGCTTTCAATTCAACATTCATCCCTTATATTATTTGCCAGACTTGAAAGGTTTGTGGCTAAAACAAAATGTGGAAGTGCCAGCCGAACATTTTTACCCATAGCAGCCAACTTTCATTTGTTCCTGTGGGGCCGCATACCAAGACTAGGTGGGAGCTGGCACACTTTTGTTCTACATTTCATATAATTAAAGTACATTTGTACTATTTTCTTTCCATCCACCCTGCAGTGCTATTGTACATAAAGGAAAGGCGATTAGAATAACGTTTAATTAAGGATTTGCTTCAACTTGTTTTATTTTACATCGCATTAAACTTATAATCCATCAACCACTTGAAATCCTCATCTGTAATTATACTTTTCATGTCCAATGTACAAAGGAAACATTGTAGAATTGTGAGCGTATTTTATTTGTGCTTTTTAATACAATGCATGTGGAGTTTGCTGCATTGATTTAAAAGACTTACTGGCAAATGATAGAGCTGTTATGCAACACTACCATAAAGGCTCAAACTCCTCCTTTTCTTCACACTTACTGCTTTGCAACTTTCTACTTCTTTTCCCCACTGAAAGTAGTGGATCTGTCATGAAAGAGGGTCTCAAGAGTGCTGGAAGCTCTCAGGCACTTTGTCTATAGAATCATTCTTCACAATGTAAGTCTAGACACTGAGGGCAAGAATTAACCAGCCTCTGGATGGTGAGCTAGGGAGCATATGGGGCAAGGACAAGTTTGGAAAAGGCCACCGAGTATGCCAAGAAAGTATGATTCCACCAGCAGGCAAATCTCCCAGCTGCAGGATTGACAGCATCTCAATGGCAGGCAGATGACTAATTTAGTCAATAAACGGTCAAATGAAGGCTTCAGCCTACCAGGTCACTTGCATTTTGGCAGTAGCAGACAGACAGCAAAGCTGCACTGTCAGAAATGGCTACACATCACAGCCATTGACACTGTACTTCGTAATCCATTAACAAGGTCTGTTTGTCAGCCAGTTTGAGCTCAGACCATACCAATGTCTCTGATAGAATCATATTATATGTAATTGCTCCACAAATAAATATTCTGACACCTGTTCTCAGTAAGAACCCACAGTCACTTTATCAGAGTTAAGTGAATAATTCTTGGGAAAACATCAGGCTCCTCCTCCCAAACACTGGAGCATGCTTGGCTTGGCCTCACTAGTTGAGTTAATTGTTTTAAAATATATTTTATTGATACAATATCTAAATGAACATTCCAAATGCAAAGAGTTGGACATTATGGAAAATGTGTTAGTATTCAAATTTTCTCCATTGAGCATGTTGTAACCTTAAGTGTCTTAAAGCAATTGGAGTACATGTGGCATTGACTGTGTGCATTCGATGATAAGCATACAGTGCAAAAGGGGCAGGGGTTCACATGGTGCAGTGCTAATGTCCCTACTGTGGGCAGAAGGCCTGGGTTCAAGTCCCACCTGTTGCAAAGGGATGTTGTAACATGTCAGAACAGGTTGATTAAAAATATCTATGCATTATGGCTGAAAAATCTTAGACAGTGGCCTTCCTGACAGTTAAATGTCTCCCCTGAATCTCATTCTCTTTGGAGGTTCAGGAACAGCTACCTCTCTGAGTGGGCCAGGAGCATCAAGAGCTAGTCCATGATTCTTATTTGACATGGTGGCCAGTGGCGGGAAGATTGCCCACTGTCCACCCATACATACTTGGGATACACATATAGTCCCAACATTGGGCCCTAGCCTACTGAGATAATTCTGGCCTGAGTTTTGGAAGGATTTTGGAGAGATGTAAAGGCTGAGATCACCCAATGGTTCCAACAGGTTCACCAGATATTTTTCTAATAGATTTTTCTAGCTTTTACCCTTTACATAGGGTCAGTCAAAATGGTGATATACACTCTCATTACTGCTATTCACTGAGATTTCTATAGCGTGCACCCACAAAAAGAAATATTTAACTATTGAGCTAAGTGAACCACAAACTGTTATTTACTTTGATTTTGTTTGCAATGACGGCTGCAGAGAAGGTAACTTAGAAAGAAAATACTAATATGATGTTGGATTTTGGACCAGTATTGACACATTGCATAATTACTTGCATTTGCGGTAATCATAAGTAATGAGGCCTGTGCTAAAAATTGATTTATTACTTATAATCCACAGTATTCTGTCACTCATCCTTTGATGACCGTTGATTTTTTTTTGCACACACTGTCTTTTGTTCCTTTAAGGCATTCTATTTGCAGTAATCCAATACATTGCTACACAAAACCCTTCACTATGGGCCAGACCCCTTCCCAACAAAATCCAGGGGTTTTCTCTGAATGTGCTACACTGCATGTGTACATTACTTTGCAGTTAATCCAAAGCAACATGCACATGCAGGTATGGAAAGATGTTCGAAGAGCAAATGATATGAGCCTTGGGCTATGGAATGATTTCCTGACATGGGCAAAGTCCAATGTATTTGCAGACTGATTCACCCTCCTTTCCCTGAGGAACGGGTGAGGCAAACTCCCCTAGTAAGCAACGCCTGTTGTTTATAATCTCAACGCAATATCTTTTGGAGAATTTTGACCTACACTTCAAGGAAGAATGCAAGCTCTTGTAGGACATTTAGTGATGTGTCCTTGGTGTAAATATTGTTGTCTGTACACAAGACATATATGTGCTTTTGTTTTGGAATTACAAGGTATTGACACCAGCATTGTAGACTCTGAGGACTTGTTTCCATCCCACAGCTCACCTCTAGTTGGCACTTGGCCAGCTGTAATGTTCGCATGTGTTCGCTATTAACCATTCAACTAATAGGATTATGCAAAGAAAACATTTTGAATATGTTTTAGAACCACACCCCCAAACTACAGTCAATGATTTATTCTTGGTTTTGCTATTCTGACCTGATCATGGATGCTGAACAATCTACTTGTCCAGTATTTTGATGGCACCAGTTTTCTTGGGCTATCAGGAAGGGTAGAAAGAGATAGAAATAAGGTGCAATGTCAGCATATCAAAAGGCTATTTGATCCATCTAAACTACACTAGTAGTTTAAGTCAAGTACACTGATTTTTTAGCCTAGTTCCTGAATGTGAATGTCATCTTTAATGCCATCAAAATCTCCAACTTTAATGTAATCCTAGTAAATCATATGACAATACTCTTTCTGATATTTAATTTCATTTTTTTTCTCACTGGCTTTATTTGAAACCACTGATCCTTTCATCTTTTATTTGTTAATTTAACTTTTTAATGCTTGTACATACTTGAATGAGGTATTTCCTTAATATATTTAGCCTTTCAAACCTTTGTTTTTGGTAAATCCTCATGGCCTCTCCATCAGATCTTCTTCCCCACTTCCGCAAATTTGGGTTAAATCTAAATCTGTGTTTCACATGTCCTAATTTAGACCAGGTTCCATTCACCTACTGGAATTGTGCTTGCTGATCTATCATGACTCCTGGTACAATAATGCCTTGTTTCTAAAATTCTCATCCTCATGTCCAAAGCTTGAGATTATGACTCCTTGTTCTGGATTCCCTCACTAGAGAGAATGGTTAACCTAGGCTAATATCCACTGTGTCCTCAATGAACTCCTTAGAGCCTAGCCTCTGGAATTCCCTCTCTGTGTCTCTCAACTGTGCTTTCCTTCCTTGTGACACTTATTAAACTTGCTTCTTTGACCAGACTTTTGTCTCCTGTCCCAGAGTCTCTCCATTTGGCTTTGCATCATGTTTTGTTTTATAATGAATCCTGAGAAGTGCTTTGAACAATCATACTATGTTAAAAGCACTTAATAAATAGGAGTTGCAGTTGAAGTCATTGGCTTTTGGATTAACCATTAAACCATGCTCTTCTGCCTTTTCTGCAGTCTGACGATAAAATCCAATGTCCAGTCCTATTATCAAATGATACTTTTTCCAAAAAGAGCGGAGAATTGCAATATCCTGAGTAATATCCAATTCTCAAACAAAAGCCAATAAGATCATGTTATGTCTTGTGGTTCATATAAATTAAATATTATAATATATATATATATATATATATATATATTTCTAGACACAAAATACTGGACCTTTCCTCAAATCTTCTTCCCAGATCACACCATGCTGCTGACTGATGCATTTTTGCTTGACAACTAACAGCAGTGCAGCAGTGAATGCAGCTTCCATGATATACATTCACTAAAATTCCTAATTCTTTATGATTAACACTATAATGTAACGGATCATGTATTCCATTTGCTGTTCATGGGATCCTGTTATATGCAAATAGACTGCTGTATTTACTGATAGACCCACATTGACCATACTTCAACAATTTTGCACATTTTGAAAATGTGCAAATCACGATATAAACGTAAATCACTTTTTTCTTCTCTATTCCAAGAATGACACTATAGAACTTAATATACTGTAATTTAAAGAGACTTGTATTTGACTTCTGCATGTAATACATATATTTTGTTAATTTTATATTAAATACTTGCATGATATTCCCATTACAGTGGCACATTTTACACATCTTCACTTTCTTTTAAGCAATTTTTATATATTCCTGCAAATCACCTATAATTTATGTCTTATTTTCTCCATTCAAATATTGTATATTCTCATTTATTTTATCCTATTTCTATTTAATTGTCCTTTCGATTCCATTTTGATGACTATACTTTGTTATCAGAGAAGAGTGGCCCCGAGCCTGAACATTAACCAAGAATGAAACTCCACAAAGGAATTTGAAACAAACACTTTGCTTTGGTTTTACCAACTAAAACTGATGAAAGCTATTGAACAGGTGATTGACAGGAATGAGGGACCCATCTCAATATTCATGAATGATTTTCTCAAAGAAAGCTTCAACACAGGGGTAAAATGTTTGCAATGTAGCTACATACACTTAAATAAGCCGAAAATATTTGCCGAGACAGTAGATCCTATTTGACTCACGGTCAACTAAACTGTTCACCAAGCTGCCTTCAATTGACAAATACAAATGCTCACTTTTCAGCAAAAATCTCATTAATATCAAATTATCCTTTCCCTAATCCAACATCAGTGGAAATTTCTTTATATATAAAAATGGCAGTCAACAAGTCCATTAAAGAAACAAATTGCACGATCAATTCTGGATAGCAAGTTCACACTCTATAAATCCCTTTCATTGGCCTTGCAGAGACTTTGGAGGTATATACTTACATACATAGATCTGAACAGAGATTCTAATATTATAAGAGCTGTTGGAATGCCATATAATGCTATTAGAAGTGGAGTGAGCTAGCTGAGTCATCCAGGACAGAAGAGAATGTTGCTTAACAAAGAGACTTTGGAGTGCAAGCTCATAGTTCCTTGAAAGTGGAGCTGCAAGTACATAGGACAGTGAAGAAGGTTTTTGATACCTTACCTTTATTGGTCAGAGTATTGAGTACAAGAGTTGGAAGGTCATGTTGCAGCTATACAGGACATTAGTTAGGCCACTTTTGGAATTCTGCACCCAATTTAGGTCTCCCTCCTATAGGAAGGATGTTGTGAAACTTGGAAGGGTTCAGAAAAGATTTACAAGGATGTTGCTGGGGTTAGAGGGCTTGAGCAATAGGGATAGGCTGGGGCTATTTTCACTGGAGCATCGACGGCTGAGGGGTGACCTTATAGAGGTTTATAAAATCATGAGTGGCATGCATGGGGTAAATAGAGAAGGGCTTTTGTCCAGGGTAGGGGAGTCCAGAATTGCAGGGGTTGGGTTTAAGGTGAGGGAGGAAAGATTTAAAAGGAATCTAAGAGGCAACTTTTCACGCACAGGGGAGTGCGTGTGTGGAATGAGCTGCCAGAGGAAGTGGTGGAAGCTGGTACAATTACAACATTTACAGCATTTACAACTCACTGGATGGGTATATGAATAGGAAGGGTTTAGAGGGATATGGGCCAGGTGCTGGCAAATGGGACTAGATTTATTTAGGATATCTGGTTGTCATGGAGATGTTGGACTGAAGGATCTGTTTCCATGCTGAAGATCTCTATGACTCTAGATCAGATTCAGAGAAATGCAACAGTTCCCCTTAGTGGTCCTGGGTTAAGAAAAGGTTAAGTGGTGTTCATGTTCATTGTCAAATAACTCTTATTGGAAAATACTCATTTCACAATATCAGAGGCCAGAAGATTAGATTTGACTTTGCTGTCTTCCAAGATCAAAGATTCCGCCAGTACCTTAGTGTGGCCAAGATTAGAGTGGTGCTAGAAAAGCACAGCAGGTCTGGCAGCATCCGAGAAGCAGGAAAATAGATGTTTCAGGCAAAAGCCCTTCATCAGAAGCCTTTTGCCCGAAACATCGATTTTCCTGCTCCTCGGATGCTGCCTGACCTGCTGTACTTTCCCAGCACCACTCTAATCTTGACTCAAATCTGGCCACTTGAGCAAGGTACCAGCAAGTACCAGTCATAGTTAAGGAACGTCTAAATGTTGTGATGGGAAGATTATGAGAATGGGTCTGTCAGGAAGAACTCAAGGGTCTTCTTTATCTGAATCTAACTTCTAATCAGTGAAAGAGCAAAGGAGGAGGAAAAACAAAAAAAAACTTCTGTCGTCTTTGTTATAACCAAATTACATCTCCCTTCTTTTGTTTTTATCAAGTCTGGGCTGGGAGCTCAGTCCCGAGCCTCTGGCAGAATCATGCAGCCAGCTATTAAGCAACCCCGTGGTGATTTGATCTCCCTACTGAGCACTTTCTGGTCTGTTCTCCCTGGCTCCTTCCTGCTGGCACACTCAGATTTTAAACTCAACACCTGGGGAGTAGCAAACATAACCAAGGTTCTAAAGTCCCATATTTGCAATTACTGCAAGGCTTGTTTTTAAACTTAGCAGTGAAATCCAATCTCAACTTTCCAGCAAAGACTGCCAGTCCGCTGATCAAAATTTCCTGTGGTGTGTAAGTAACGACGAGTGAAAACAATAAGACCTTGCTTCCTCGAAAATAAAAAGGGAAATGGAGCCAGATAAAAATTACACTTGTGGCTGGGTGCAGCTGCTGGTTTGCTGAATACAGCAATAACCAGAAAGCATGACTTCAGGCCAGTCACAGTCATGCTTCAATTGTGCCCACCCTGCTCTATTTATTTCAGTTCTGGGATATGCTCCGGTAATGAAATTATGATTGCATTACAAATATAACCCACACTTGGACTCATGTGCCAAAATAGTGTAGCATATGTCAACGGTTCCTCCTCACAGTGATGCAGGGATGAATTCTAAAGCAAACACAAATGCAAAACTCAATGAAGTTTAAAGCATTTGACTTTAGCAAGGCAAACCTGAAACATTGCTGTCTCCATTAAAACTTCACTTAAAAATGGTTAACATCCCTAAACCATCCAAATACACACAAGCAGACAAATATTCTTAACTTATCATTGAGCAGACTTTAGGTGCATTTTATATTTAGATCAAAGCAGCAGCTGGGCACTCCATGTTGATTAATACCACCCCCCGAATCATAGAGTCATAGAGCATGGAAACAAGCCCATCAGTCCAACCAGTCCATGCCGATCATAATCCCAAGGCAAACTAGTCCCACCTGCCTGCTCCTGGTCCATATCCTTCCAAATCTTTCCTACTCATGTAATTATGTTGTAACTGTACCCGCATCCACCACTTCCTCTAGTATTCATTCCAGACATGAGCCCCACTGTCCAAAAAAATTGCCCCTCAATTGTCTTTTTAAAATCTTGCTCCACTCACCTTAAATGTATGTCCCCAAGCTTTGAAATGTTGCCACCCTAGGGAAAAGATACCTACCATTCACTTATTTATACCTTCATGATTTTATCAACCTCTCAATCTCCTACACTCCAATGAAAAGGGTCCAGCCTGTCCAGCATATCCTTATAATTCAAACCTCCATTTCCAGAAACATCCTGATAAATTTCTTCTGTACCCTCTCCAACTTAATAATATCCTTCCTATAACAGGGTGACCAGAACTGGACACAGTACTCCAGAGGAGGCCTCGCAACTTGTACAACCTCAACATAACGTCCCAACTCCTATACTCAAAGATCTGAGTAATGAAGGCAAGCGTGCTAAATGCCTTCTTAACCACCCTATCAAATGTGATGCAAACTTCAAAGAGTTATGTACCTGCACCCCAGATCTCTCTGTTCTACAACACGACACAAGGCCCTACTCTTAACTGTGTAAGTCCTGCCTTGTTTGTTTTACCAAAATGCAATACCTCACATTTATCCAAATTACATTCCATCTGCCATTCTTCAGCCAATTGACCAATTGATCAAGATTTCTTTGTAATTTTAGATATCCTTCTTCTCTGTTCATTATACCACCAATTTTGGTGTTATCTGCAAACTTACTAGCCATGTCTTCTATATTCTCAACTAAGTAATTTATATAAATTACAAACAAAAGTGGACACTGCCCAGATTACTTTGAAAAACTATGTGTAGCAGTCCTCCAGTCTGAAAAATAACCCTCCACCATCACTCTCTGTCTCCTGCCATGAAGCCAATTTTGTATTCAATTGGCAAGCTCATGCTGAACCCCATGTGATTGAACTTTACTAATTAGCCTACCGTGCAGGACCTTGTTAAAGGCTTTACTGAAGTCCAAGTAACCAATGTTTACTGCTCGGCCCTCATCAATCTTTTTGGTTACTTCCTCAAAAAACTCAATCACATTGTGAGATATGATTTCCCTCAGACAAAACCCAGACAAAACTATCCCTATTCATTCCTTGTCTCTCCAAATGCTTGTAAATCACATCTTTCAGAATCACTTCCAACAACCTATCCACCACCTAATTCAGACTCACAGATCTATAGTTCCCAGGCTTCTCCTAACATCCCTTCTTAAACAAAGGTACAACATTAGCCACTCTCCAGTCATTCCGGCACCTCACCCGTAGTTATGGATGATACAAATGTTTTTGCAAGTAACCCTGCAATTTCTTCCTTTAACTTCCTCTTCACCATCGACCAGACTCAAGTCGGCAGTATAATGGAATACTCACCACTTGCTTAAATGGCTAGAGCGTAATTAACAGGCATAAAGCTCAATATCATTCAGGATGCTACTGCCAGTGGATGGAAATCCATCCTCTTGCCATGTGACTGCAACATAGGATGCATTGCAAATACTTACCAATCCTACTTCAAAAACATTTCCTTCTCCTACAACCTCTACAATTCCAAGAATTTCAAGATAATGGTACCACCATCACCTCTGCACTTAGCCCATTTTGATTTGCAAGTACAATACTGTTGCTTCATTGTCATTGAGTTAAACTCGGTGGCTTTCATAATCAGGGAATTGTTATGGCACAGAGGGAGGCCATTTGGCCCACCATCCCTGTTACCTAATGCCAAACTTACTTACTTAATACTTTAATTAATATCACCAGTGGGAGAACTATTGCTCATGACTGCAGCAGTTCAAGACCCATCACCACCTTGTCATGGCAAATTGAAACAGCCTGTGAATGTAGAATGTTGTGAACAATGGGAGGCACGGTGGCACAGTGGTTACCACTGCTGCCTCACAGCACCAGAGACATGGGTTCTGTTCCCGCCTCAGGCAACTGTCTGTGTGGAATTTGCACATTCTCCCTATGTCTGTGTGGGTTTACTCCGGCTGTTCCATTTTCCTCCCACTGTGCAGGTTAGGTGAATTGGTCATGCTAAATTGCCCGTAGTGTTAAGTGAAGGGGTAAATGTAGGGGAATGGGTCTGGGTGGGTTGCTCTTCAGAGAGTTGGTGTGGGCTTGTTGGGCCGAAGGGCCTGTTTCCACACTGTAAGTAATCTAATCTAATCAAATAAAAAAGAAACTAATCTTGATTCCTGCTCAAGCTCACTGTCCCTTTCCCAACTAAATGCTCTCACAGCATAATTCTGCAGCTGTGGGATGCTCTCACATAAATACTTAATGTCAGTCATATGAAAATTTTTTTTGATGCAATTAGGAATTATATTAAAGTAAAATTTAAATAAAGAGGCTGATGCTCAATTAAAATGCTAGGGAAATGAGACATTTCAGATGAGACCATGAAATCTTTGACAACGAGTTTCCACTTCAGTGATCTATTTTTTCTCTCTGCCCATTTCTGTTTTTCTTTGTACTCTCAGCCTTGTTTCTTTTGAAGCGTTTGAGTTTCTTTCTTCTGACCACTCTGTTTCCGTTTGCTGCAGAGAATTCTCTGTTGTATTATAAGACTAACTTTTCTAGACTTGCAGACTTCCACAATATAAGTCATTTCCATTAAAGTACCTGGAATAACATGGTAAAAGAGTGACTTTATTTACTGGAAAACCCAGATGTAATTAAATGAGCAGGAAATGGTCAAAAAGTCAACACCCATGTTAAAACAAACATGCATGTTGGATTTCTCCATATTACAGCAAGATGTAAGTACTGCATAGCACTTACTCGAGGATTGCAGCACAGTGCTCAGTGGTTAACATTGCTGCCTCACAGTGCCAGTGACCTGGGTTAGATTCCAGCCTTGGGTGACTGTCTGTGTGGAGTTTGCACATTCTCCCCATGAGTCGGTTTCCTCCAGGCGCTCTGGTTTCCTCCCACAATCCAAAGATATGTAGGTTAGGTGAATTGGCAAAGCTAAATTGCCCATAGTGTTCGGGGATGTGTAAGGGGTAAATGTACTCTTTGGAGGGTCGGTGTGGACTTATCAGGCTTAATAGTCTGTTTCTTCACTGTAGGGAACCTAAGATTTTTCTAATCTTTTATTATGCATTATTTCATGGTATTTCACAATTGGAAAGCAATATAGTAGAATGGGATTGTAATGAGATTCTAATATTTACTTGGAGAATATTTATATTTGGGCTCATTGGAGTCCAACCAAAAATGATGTGTAGTGATTACTTTGTTGCCCACAGTGTTGTAAGACCATGCATTACAGCAAAAATCATTTTACTTTATTATTAGGCTGAAAGCCACTGATTGGTTTTAACGGACTGAAATAGCATTCCAGTAACTTAAAACAATAGGTTCAAAGGAAACCAATATTTGCATAACTGTACCTCACAAATTTCCAAGCCACTGGATTTGAGTCAATCTGCTTCAAAAATCCCATCTGAAATACCCAGTGTGAAAGAATGTGAAAGGGCCATCTCCGAACCCATTCACAAGACATCAAGCAATCATCAGGGTCCTCAACTGAAGAGGGATGAAGCATTCAATGTAATCATCTCAGACAATAAACTCTGGCTGAGGAAAGGAAACTGTCCATTCATAATCTAAACGCACAAAATATGGACCTAGAATTCACCAGTCATGACCATGTTTGGGTAACTGGTCACTTGGAGAGAGGGGGTTTCATGAACAAGCCAGATAACCCTCTTTTGTGTTTAGGAAACTATTTCTCCAGGCCAAGGAAGATGAAGAGATGCTAAGGAGCAAGGGCCCTGAACGTGACAGCCTCTCTTTCTCTCTCCTTCAAGCTGACATGTTCCAGCCCTCTCTGCTGCCTCTCCACATTCATAGAAGGCAGTGTTTCATGAATCAACCCAGCAGTTACTGATTCCGTAAGAACAGATATAAATCCTCAGTCAACTTACCAAAAGATTGATTCCAAAGAAAACATTGTGTTAACCTGGAGATGTTCAACTCACCAATTTCAAAATCCAAGTTTACTGGACTTCAGAAGGACAGCTTAGGCTATCCTTCGTGTGTGTGTGTGTGCGTGTGTGTGTGTGCATAATTCTCACTAGGCAGCAACAAGATGCCTATTAATAGCATCATTGCTTGTTAACAGCCTTATTAACACTGCAGCTTGCCTCACGAGTATGCAGTTTCCAATCTCATCACCTGCCATGAGGAAGTTAGACATCAAGACTTCCTAACATTTAGTCAGGGTGGGTCCTTCACAATGCCAGCTCACTACTTGCTGGGACTGTCATTTTGGAAAGCAGCCCAGAAAATGTAACAGTGTACACTCTGGGGCACCAGACTACTCCCATCTGCCACCATGTCTCCAGACACTGGAATCTGACACCAGCCAGCCTCTCACACCCCTTATGGCACCTTTCCGATTCATTTACAGGAAGCATCTGCATATTAAAGCTGCACTTTAGGGCCCACCAGCAACTAGCATTGATACACTACTAGAAGGACACTTTATGTGCAGGAACAAGCACTCAGTTCATGGATTGGACCAGGCTGCATCTCAGGGCTGTTTAGTTGCTCTCTTAGCACCCACTCACCTTGACTCTACCTGGACGCCAGTCTTTCTGAAGACCAATAAATTTGGATTTTGAAATTGGTTACTTCCTTGCCTCTTAGTGCAGTCACAGACTCAGGAGGCTTTCCGTGCTGGTCAACAGTCCTTAGTCAATGGGGCAGACATCTTGTCAGATACACAGAGCTATGTAAATCTTATACTTGCACAACATGCCAGCAGCTTATGTAGTGTGTACTGCATGTAAGTGGCCATGCCTCAAATTCTAAGGGAAGTGGCCCTCATTGAAGTCCATGAAAGGACGTGTCTGTCAGGGATTCCCAGTACAGTAAGTCAAGGCAACATCCAAAATCAATGTAGGAGATTGACCATGGTCAGACATCCTATCCGGGTGCTCTCAATCAGTGGGTCCGTGCCTCCTGTCCAGGAGTGGGTGATAATCAGCCATGTGGCTCATTTGTGGCCAGTGCAGAGGTAAGTACTAACACAATTGGGGAACAATTTACTGCAGATGCTGGAATCTGTACTGCAGACAACAAATGCTGGGGATCACAGCGGGTCAGACAGCATCCATGGAGAGAGAGCAAGCTAACGTTTCAAGTGTAGACGATTCTTCATCAGAGCTGAAGTAACTTGTGGAAGAGACAGCATTTATGCTGTAGTTTGGGAGAGGGGTGCTCGGAGTAGTGGGTTTAGGGTACTGGTGAAGAAAGAAGTTGATGGTTCAGCTTAAGTGACATTCTCAAATTCCATACTAAGGGCTATGAGCACTATTAGCTCTACTACTCACCCAGGTCTATTGTGCCCTATTGTGTACTGTTATCTACTGGAATGAGAGAAGAGGGATTGAGTGAGATGAAAGTGGGTGGCACAATTGTTAGTATAGATGCAGGTGGAAAAAAGGTGGTGTAGCCCAGGTAGGTGAGAAGGCAAGGCAGAGTACACACAAGGTGAGTCTTTCTGGTTTCTAGGTTGGGTGAGAATGACTGAGGAAAGATTTTGCAAAAAACAGTGAGAGTGGTAGAGCATGAGGATCATTGGAAGCTGTGCGCCAAAGCACAGATATAGTGTGTGTCAGGTGGCAGGGAGAAGGGTGGAGCACTTATCCTGACAGCATTAAGAATGGTAATCCCTGCAAAGCCGCATGTCCGTCTGGATCGTGCATAAAGCACTGAACCTAGTCTCGACTTCAGCCCAGGTTAGCAGGGTCTGAGGTTATAGCCTCCAGGTGCTGTTGGAGATTCATAGCACTAACTTTCGCTTGTCCAACATCCTTCAGAATTAGTCTGGAATCAAGCATGGCATCTTCAGAATGCCAGTGTTTGTCTGGGTGTGCTATAGCCTTTCAAATCTAGCATGGGCTCCAGGGATGCCAGTATATCCCAAGAAATCCAATGAATGGTGAATTATTCTAGGTAGGTCAAGTGATAGATTTGGGCTAGCATCTACTGAGTAGAAATCTACGAGTGTGAAGTCGGTGGTTAAGGAGTGAGCTTGGTTTGATATGACGAGAAAACCTGCTGAGCCTTGTGAAGTGAAACCTTCAATGAAACTCAATGAACTTTACATTTAGTCAAAATACAATAAGATTCAGCTTATGGCTTCTAGTCACTAATCATCCTGAAGAAGGGCTTATGCCTGAAACATCGATTCTCCTGTTCCCTGGATGCTGCCTGACCTGCTGCGCTTTTCCAGCAACACTTTTTCAGCTCTGATCTCCAGCATCTGCAGACCTCACTTTCTCCACTAATCATCTAATGCCCTCTTGAAAACATCAGTTGAATGCCTCCACCACATTTTCAGGCAGTGCATTCCACACCAGAGCCACTTGTCATGTGAAAAGGTTAATCTCTCACATTACATTTGTTACTTTTGCAAATCACTTGATATCTCTGCCTTCTTGTTCATGATCCATTTACAAGCAGGAACAATTTCCCACTAAAATAAAACAAATAAATGTTGATGTGGGAAATCTGAAACAGAAACAGAAATTGCTGGAGAAATTGAAGGTATTCGGAAGAAGGGTCATGTTAGTTCTGCTTTCTGTCTACAAAAGCAGCCAGACTTCCTGAGCTTCTCCAACAATTTCCGTTTCTGTTAGTTTCTCACTATCAATTCTGTCCAGTTCTCTCCTGATTTTGAAAACATCAGATCTCTACTTGATCTTCTCTCTTTTACTTTGCACATTGCTCTCCTGTATTTAAATTTTGATTCTTCTAACCTGTACTTTCAATCAGTTTACAGATTACTTTACACTCGTAACTCTTCATTCTGGCCCCACTGATATATACAACCCAAAACAGGACTCAAACACCCCAATATTAAACATTTCTAGGTCCTTTCTAAAGGCACAACATGATGGGCTCGAACGGTCATTTATTGTTCATTCTGTAATCCAATGTTTCTCCCAAAGTAGTTGGTTAAGTGTTCAAATCATTCATGAAATGAGGACATTTTGAGACTTAACTAAAGTTCACTCTGCAGCATGTATGTACCAACAAGAACACCAGCACTTGGCCGTAAACCCCTCCCAATTTTCTTCCACTGCGAAGGCATGTTTTCAAACACTGCATAAATGAACAAAAATCCATGTGTAAATAATTACATGGGAGAGAAAAACATAAATTCTAGGACATAATCAATTGATCAAACATCAAAGCATTTGGCCTCATCTGATTCTCAAAATTACTTGATTATGTTGCTGGTTTTTCTTCTGTAGCAATTTACTGTGGCTTAAAAATGTCCTGATAGCCTTCGAGATAAAGAGTACTTTAATTTCCATTCTCAAGTGGCATCTTCTGTTAGAGGCTCTGCCTGAAATATATCTCTGAAAGGTAACAGATCTTCGTGCATGCCCTGCAGTAGCAATACTAATTCTATAGATACAGCTAAGGGTGTTACTCCATCAGGGTGTTCCAGTGCCTGCAGGCTTGGCAGACCAGCTGGTCTTATCCTGACCATCAATTTTGTTTGCTCATATGCCTGAGGTGTTTCTTTTGTCTTCTGTTCCCCTCCCCCACACCAACGTTCCAGCTTGTGAATATCACCAAACCATCATGAAACACCTCATTTTACACCCAACGCAAACATAACTGGCACTGCCCATCCTGCTGGTTATATTCACTGTGATATTGGTTACCGTTGTCATGGTGATTGCCACAGTCACATCCCTCTTACTCAACACAAGAAGAACAGTGGAAACCAAGAATCTGCAAACATTCATTGGGTATGTTGCATTCTTACATTCTTATCAAGGCTCTGAAATCTAGATTTGTAGAAGTTGTTTGCATAAATCCACCATAGCTAGACAGCACATGTAAACAAAATTGTTGGTGCAGCAAAGTATGATGTATAGGAAACAAGGCGTAATCTTTGAAATTGTGATGTAGTCAATACCAAGCATAATTTATACATTATTTACATCTTCATTACTAAACCAACAAATAGTCAAATGCCCTTTACATTACACACACAATTACATTTGGTCCAAACAATTCCATGTGCATTGCAAAAAGTTGTTTCTGTCCTTGTCGTTTCTTTTACCATTTGAGAAAGCTTTTATAATGTGATAATGATGCCTGCAATTCTGATTTTTCCTGTTGTCATTCAACACTACAAATCTCTGGCCAGAATTTCAATCTCAGTGCACCTTTCTTGTTTGGTGTTTGTACACTTAGTACACTCAATGTTTAATTTTTATTCTGGTACAATCACAGAAGAATAATAAATGCTTTAGTTGCATCCTTATTGCAGTGAGAAACTGTTTGGATTGTAGAATTGCCAGACAAAACCTATTGACTGGTTGCACTGTTTCTTTTGAGTTATTTCCAATTGACCTACTGTTAACGTAGGGTTCATTTATGCTGGCATGATTTTTAAGTGGAGAATTTATGGAATTTATATTGTGCTAAAAGGCCACTCATAATATTCATGGCTGTGTCATTTTCCGACATGATCAAAAAGGCAGAAAAGCCAAATGGCTTTAGCTTTTGGACTCATCCACACTGAGAGGACTCAATGCTTCTGGAGTTCTCATACGTGATCTCGTTCTGTTGCTTTAATTTCATGGACAGCTCTGAGGTAGAATGGCCAGCCTTGGGCTCTCCAGTCCAGTGTGGTCATCTGGTGCAATTTGTATTCTATCCTCAGCAAGCTGATCCCAATCATAGCAGCAATAGGGGTGCCACTTCATTCCTGGTTTATGAAAGCAAAATTCAGCCAAGATCGCTGAAACTCAGAGATGTGCAAGCATGTGAAGCTAAATGATCTCTGTGATCAGATATTTATTGATACATATTGTTAAGTATCATGCAATTACTGGTCATAGAATCAAACATGGATAGAAACATAGAAACTAGGAGCAGGAGTATTTCATTCAAGTCTGCTCAGCCTTTCAATAAGGTCACGGCGAATTCACAAACTCAATGCCATATTCCCACTTCCTCCCCATATCCCTTAATGCTGTTAAAATCTAGAAACTTATCTGTCTCTTTCTTGAACATATTCAGTGAGTCAGCCTCCACAACCATCTGTGATAGAGAATTCCACAGGTTCACTTCACTTTGATTGAAGAAATATTTCCTCTTCTCAGTCCTAATGCTCTAACTGTAACTGGTTCCCCTAATTCTAGGTTCCCTAAACAGGGAAAACATCCTCCCTTGATCTAGTCTTTCCAGCCCTATTAGAATATTATATGTTTCAATCAAAAAGGCAGAAAAGCCAAATGGCTTTAGCTTTTGGACTCATCCACACTGAGAGGACTCAATGCTTCTGGAGTTCTCATACGTGATCTCGTTCTGTTGCTTTAATTTCATGGACAGCTCTGAGGTAGAATGGCCAGCCTTGGGCCATTGATCTCCAGCATCTGCAGACCTCACTTTCTCCTATGTTTCAATCAGAACCCCTCCCATTTTTCTAAAGTCTATTGCTGAACAAGTCTTTTCTCATAGGACAATGGAGTGGAGGCCACAATGCCAGACCAGCCTGATCCAAGGTTGCCATCCAGGTTAAAGCAGCTTCAACTGTCTGGATGATTGTCAAGCACTCGAGGAATAATCTTCTCCACTCTGCCAGTGTAAGTGCCACTATCTTCTCGTCAGTATCTCACATTCAATCTATCTCAACTATCGTCCCCACCTTTCACCACAAGGCTCATGCTCTACTACCCTCCCTATTACCTAGAACATCATCCCTCATTCACTCTTACCCACCCTGCATGCCCTCTGTGCTGCCTACTTACTCACTCACTGATGACACTTTCCCAACTGCATCAAAAGCAGCTGCTATGCTTTCCACATTTATTTCCCTTAATACCTATTATTCTAGGACATAAACAGCCCACAATAGATCAGAAAGCCTGAAGACAGGTGGTGGGCTGCCTGACATTTGGCTCCTCACCCCTTGTGGAGATCACTCTGACTCTGACTGTCCCAAGCAGCTGACTGTTATTGTCCAAGCCCATGGTCTGTTTCAGAGGTTGAATTAGTTTGTTGTGGCAGCAAGGCTACCTGTAACTGAAGGCTACCTCCCATGACTTGACTGAGGGCTGCAGATAACCATGTCAAGTTTCTGCTTTTGTGTCTGAGCTAAACGGCAAGACAAGACAAAAGTAATATAAGCCTGGTATCTCTGGCTAAGGGAGTAAAATACGCAAAGGTAAAGCAATGCAAGGTGAGGATTCCTTGCACCTCCAGGTAGGGTCAAAATGGTTAACCTTATATCAATGAACAAAGAACTTGCAAGATGCAGTCATAGAGATGTACAGCACAGTAACTGACCCTTCGGTCCAACTTGTCCATGCCGACCAGATATCCTAACCTAATCAAGTCCCATTTGCCAGAACTTGGCCCATATCCCTCCAAACCTTTCCTATTCATTTACCCATCCAGATGCCTTTTAAAAGTTGCAATTGTACCAGCCTCCATCACTTCCTCTGGCAGTCCTGTCCAGTCTATGAGCTGGGTGTGTCTGCTTGAGCACACAGTGTCTTTTCTGAAGATGGGTCACTGGTCCTGAAATGTTAACTCTGTTTTCTCTCCACAGATGCCGCCAGATCTGTTAAGTTTTTCCAGCAATTTTTGTTTTCATTTATTCCATACTAGTTTGGGAAGCTTGGGAAACTTTTGGAATCAGATGTTTGACATGAAAATTTTAAGTCCCTGTTTATTCTTTTATAATTAATTTTTTATCAGTGGGTGAAAATAGATTAACTCAGCAATGCTCTTCACAGTTCATAGGGTGGGAGGGGATTAAAGTAAGATTCTCTTCTCAAACTTTCCACAGGTTCTCCTGGAATTGCCTGCATGGCTTTGGAAGGACACTGGCCAAACCTCCATAAAATTTCAAGATACTTTTCTTTAAGAGGCTTATGTATGTAGTAGTAAAATCCAAAGTTGCGATCTGAAAATTCTTCTCTTTTAATGGTGTTTTGCAAAGATCCCCGAGAGGCCAAATAGTTTAAAGAAATACCCATTGTGGTATTAACCAAATCAAACACTAATATTGACTTGCCTTGACTAGCTGGCTACAGCCAGGGTAGTATCACAATTAGTTTTGGCTCTTTGGGTGAAATAGACTGAGGAATATAGTCAAACATTTTTACAACTGAAAGCTTTCCAGTAATTCTCCTGCCTTTTCATACAATTTATGAGTATCTGATAATAGTCAAGAGCAAGATGTTGAGACATTTGCTGTGTGATCAAATAAAACGTTAATGCTTGCTTCCTGTAGAAAGAAAAGTAAGATACTTGACAGTTTTCATAATCCTTGCATTTGAAACTCAGCAAGAGTGAGATTCTGGAGGGCATAGTGAACAAGCATGCTATCCAATTCCTTGTAAATCTTGCTGTGCTTCCTTTCCCCTCTGTTAAGTGGCTCAAAATATGCTCAATCCCATTTGTACAGAAATTACCTCAGAATTTACATTGATTTTCTTTCACCAATCTTGCAGAGGGATTTCAACATTGAATATAAAAGCTCACGTTAAACAGGTGCATACGCAATGTCAACCATAGAGGCAATAGCTAGTGGGTTGCAGATTTCCACTATGTATATTCATTTTCAAGAGTCTTTTCCCTCTGTAGCATCACTTGTTCTGTTATTATACAGACAACAATATGCCCATTAAAAAGCCATTCTGTCCAAATGAAAAGAGAGATATAAAGAAGCCAACTATTCAAAGCTGTGACGGAATTAAAGAAAACACTGTTGGTAGCATAAACAGGAAACGTTCTGAGATATTGAAGGACAACTCCACCCTGATGATAGTTTGGACTTACAGATATCTACATTAGAACAAATAAAACTTCTGGCAATAGAAATAGCAATTTACTTACAAGTTAAGCTGCTAACAAGGCAGGGCAACATTGGTATTGAAAGGAAAAGCAAGCATTTAGTCAGATGTGTTCGTGACTAGATATCCTGTCACTCTGAATCAGTGGACTCAAATAGCTAATGTCTCATGTATATTTTCACTGCTTTTTTGGGTTACTTTTCACAGAATTGTGGTAGTTCTAGCAGAGAAAAAATTGGTCAGCCCATCATTACTTGTCCCAGCTGACCAACAATATTTACTCCTCTATATCAGTCAATGACAGCACTTTGCTCTGAGTGAGAAATTCAATGGGTTCGAGTTCCACTCCAAAGCCTTGAGAACTCTATCTAAGCTGACACTCCAATGCTTAACTGAGGGAGGGCTGCATCGATAGACGTGCCCCATTTTATGATGAAATGTTAAACTGAGCCAAGTTTTAATTCCCAGGTCAGGCGCACAGTCAGGAAAATTTCTCATTCCTCAAAACTGAACTTGGGATAAACTTTCCTGCACTGCCAGATTTTTATTCCCTTGGGGTAGGTGTTAAGGCAGGTCACCTGCTCTCAAAAGCAGTGCAGAGGTAGCCATGGGGATTATCGAGGACCAAGGCTGTTAAAAAGGTCTACTTGGTGCCCTGAGATTTGACCCAGTTATAATGAAAAAGTACCATTTAGCCCTCACACTGCTTCAACAGTCACACATGCTCATTGCTCCATCCATGCCAACTCATGTCATTGTAATCAGCTTCATATCCTCTCACTGCCAACTCATTCTTCATTAATCATATCTCATTGTCCATCACATCTTCTGTGACAACTTAATCCCAACTCATACCAGTCCATGCCCTCATGGTCCTCCCCATAACTTTTTATAACTCCCGTGTCAATTTTGTGACAACTCATCTCAATTTTTTTTATACTTGTCCTTATACTTTTAACTCACCTAGTACTCAGAAGTTTTTTGAGGGATGAAGTAAGAAAAGTTCAAAGTACTATAGATTTAAGTATATTAAAAACTGCTCTAATTGAAAAAAATACATTTATTACCTTTAGTCTCTTCAAGTACTTAATCCCTTATTTAAAAAGTCAAACATTTCCTTCAAGTACTCAATGCACTATAAAAGCAAAAAGAAAATTGCATCAAAAACAAGTGATCCGCTCATAAGCCCATTCAGAACTAGCAATCAAACTGTGATCGTATAGCCCTGCTCCCTACACAATAATAAGGAAGCAGTCAGGCAACACTTTTGTTAATCCAATTGCAACCACCAAAGTTTTTCAAATTGAGATTCAAAACAGGCAGGAGGTTCAAAAACCTGAAGGCACAGGATTTTAAATGCATTAGTAAGTTGATAGTTCCACAGAGCTTTCTCATCTTTTATACAGAGCTGAAAATGTGTTGCTGGAAAAGCGCAGCAGGTCAGGCAGCATCCAGGGAACAGGAGAATCGATGTTTCGGGCATAAGCCCTTCTTCGGGCTTATGCCTGAAACGTCGATTCTCCTGTTCCCTGGATGCTGCCTGACCTGCTGCGCTTTTCCAGCAACACATTTTCAGCTCTGATCTCCAGCATCTGCAGACCTCACTTTCTCCTCATCTTTTATACATATTAGCATCCACTGTTGAAGATCCCAAAATAGCACCTGGACCCTCTGCAAATGAGTACTTAATCTCTCAAGTTGGTTTAGAACTTCTTTCTCAAATCTATAAATCGAATGAATCATGCATTTGCAAATTCCAGTGACAAAAATTGTTTCTAATTGAAGGCAACTGGACTTTTAACTGCATTGCAGCCTCTTTTGTACTGTAGATGTTTGAAATCTCTCCTGTCCCTGTTCTCCATGCAGTGGTTGTGAGTTTGGAGATGGGATTTCTCAAAATGTAGCTTTGACACCATTTTGGCTAGGGAGCCGAGCCCTTCTAACTTGTCAAATATTCAGACCAAATAATCACATGGAACTATTGCCAAAAAGCAAAGGGAGGTTCTCTCTAGTGGCCTGACCAATATTTATCTCTCAACTAATTTCTAAAATGAATTAACTGCAATATTATCTCATTATGATCTGTGTATAAATTGACTGCTTCCTAACTTATGATGCATTTAAAGTGTTGGGTATAACATGCTTTGGGATGTCCTGAAGCTATGGAAAGCTACATAAATATGTCTTTCTTCCTTTGAGCTGAATTTTACAGGGGCCTATTACTCGCCAATGTAAGTGGAAATGTCAGTCGCACAACGACAGTCTTTAACAAAAGGTCATCTGCAAAATAATGTCACTGCAGGGGGCAAACTGATGGTTGGATTTATGCCCCTCCGGGCAATTAAATCTTGCCCGCGAGGGCTGCCAGCTGTTGTATCAATGGGTGTATTAGGGTTTAACATCTTTCTGCAGCATTATGATGTGTTCCGTACTCAACTTCTCCCACCCTTTAAATAGTATAGACTATTCTTGTTCAAAGGGACTCCTTAGCTTCTGCTTTCCACCAATTGAATAAGACTGAGGTCAAGGCATGACTTCCTGCTTAGGAGTGAGAGTCCTGGATGGTGCAGTGCAGTTCAGTTTTCTGCTAGGAGGCATCCCTTATCCTGGAAATCTGTTTGTACATTTAATCTGAAGTACTATTCTTCCTCGACCATGTAGTTGCAATGTTGTCGGCTGTACACTGTATTTTCTTTATCACTGCTCACTGTCTGATAATAGAGAAACACTCGTCCCAGTGTCTAACATGAAATTCATGAGGCAACCATTGAAATAATTATCGTCTTCTTGAAGTGTAAGGTCTGGATCACCTCCTCCCCGAGCAACACTTCAGACTTCAGTACTGTACACAGTTTTGGTCTCCTTATGTGAGAAAGGATGTACTGGCACTGGAAGGGGGTGCAGAGGAGGGTCACTAGGTTGATTCTGGAATTGAGAGGATTGGCTTAAGAGGAAGGATAGGGTAGACTGGGAATATATTCATTGGAATCTAGAAGAATGGGGATGAGGGATTTTATTGAAACATAAAGTTATGAAGGGAATAGATAAAATAGAGATAGGGAGGTTGTTTCCACTGGTGGATGAAACTAGAACTAGGGGGCATAACCTCAAAATAAGGGGGAGTTGATTTAGGTCTGAGTTGAGAAGGAAGTTCACCCAAAGAGTTGCGAATCTATGAAAGTTCCTGTAGTTGAGGTCACCTCATTGCTTGTTTTTAATGCAAAAATAGATAAGTTTTGAACAGTTAAGGAATTATGGGTTATAGTGAAAGGGCGGGTAAGTGGAGCTGAGGCCATGAAAAGATCAGCCATGATCTTATTGAATGGCGAAGCAGGGTCAGGGGGCCAGATGGCCTACTCCTGCTCCTTTTTCTTATGTTCTGATGTTTACTTCTGTTTTAGAGGGTACTACCTCATTAACCTCTGTTTTTAAGTCATAGAACATAGAACATTACAGCGCAGTACAGGCCCTTCGGCCCTCGATGAAGTCCCAACCCGTGGAACCAATCTGAAGCCCATCTATCCTACACTATTCCATTTTCATCCATATGTTAATGCAATGACCATTTAAATGTCCTTAAGGTTGGCGAGTCCACTACTGTTGCAGGCAGTGCTTTCCACACCCCTAATATTTTCTGAGTAAAGAAACTACTTCTGACATCTCTCCTATATCTATCACCTCTCAATTTCAAGCTATGTTCCCTTGTGCTAGTTATCACCATCCGAAGAAAACGGGTCTCACTGTCCACCCTATCTAACCATCTGATTATCTTATATGTCTCAATTAAGTCACTACTCAACCTTCTCTCCAACGAAAACAGTCACAAGCCCCTCAGCTTTTCCTCATAAGATTTTCCCTCCATACCAGGCAACATCCTAGTAGATCTCCTCCGAACCCTTTCCAAAGCTTCCACATCCTTCCTATAATGCGGTCACCAGAACTGTACACAATACCTGAAGTGCAGCTGCACCAGAGTTCTGTACCACTGCAGCATGACCTTGTGAGTCCAAAACTCAATCCCTCTACCAATAAAAGCTAGCACACTGTATGCCTTCTTAACAATCCTCTCAACCTGGGTGGCAACTCTCAGGGATGTATGTACATGGACAGCGAGATCTCTCTGCTCATCGACACTAGCAAGAATCTTACCATTAGCCCTGTACTCTTTATTTCTGTTGCTGCTTCCAAAGTATCTCACCCCATTGTTTCCCGCATTAATCTCCATTTGCCACCTCTCAACCCAGCTCTGCAGCTTATCTATGTCCTTCTGTAACCTGCAACATCCTTCAGCACTATCCACATCTCTACCAACTTTAGTGTCATCTGCAAATTTACTAACCCATCCTTCTACGCCCTCATCCAGTCATGGCCCCAAAGCATATCCTTGCTGTACACCATGAGTAACTGAAGTCCAGGATGAACTTTTCCCATCAATGACCACCCTTTCAGCGAAGCAAATTCTGATCCAAACAGCTAAATCACCCTCCCACGCTTCTGTATTTTCTACAACCGCCTACCATGGGGAATCTTATCAAACGCCTTACTGAAATCCAGAGACACCACATCAATCATTTTACCCTCATCCACTTGTTTGGTCACCATCTCAAAGAACTCAATAAGGTTTGTGAGGCATGACCTACCCTTCACAAAACCATGTTGATAATCCCTAATCAATTTATTCCTCTCTAGATGATTATAAATCCCATCTCTTATAACCTTTTCCAACACTTTACCTACAACCGGAGTAAGGCTCACTGGTCTATAATTACCAGGGTTGTCTTTATTCCCCTTCTTGAATAAGGGACAACATTTGCTATCTTCCAGTTTTCTGGCACTATTCCTGTAGACAATGATGACATAAAGATCAAAGCCAAAGACTCTGCAATCTCCTCCCTGGCTTCCCAGAGAATCCTAGGATAGATCCCATCCGGCCCTAGGGACTTACCTATTTTCACACTTTCCAGAATTGCTAACACATCCTCCTTGATAACGATAAACCCCGTCTATTCTAGTAGGCTATATCTCAGCATTCTCCTTGACCATGTCTTTTTCCAGTGTGAATACTGATGAAAAATATTCATTTCGAACTTCCCCTATCTCCTCGGACTCCACGCACAACTTTCCACTACTGTCCTTGCCTGGCTGGAGAAAGATAGGGCCATTCTTTTATTCCTGATATACCTATAGAAAGCTTTAGGGTTTTCTTTGATCATACCTGCCAACGACTTCTCATGTCCTTTCCTGGCTCTTCCTAGCTCTCTCTTTAGATCTTTCCTCGCTAACTTGTAACTCTCAAGCACCCTAACTGAGCCTTCAAGTCTCACCCTTCTTTTTCCTCTTGACGAGAGATTCAACTTCCTTAGTAAACCACAAGTCATAGAGATATACAGCACAGAAAAAGACCATTTGGCCCATCAAGTCTGTGCTAATCAAAAACAACTACCTAACTTTGTGTAGTTAACTATTTGACTTCTTGCTTTCTGAAACTGTGTCCCACTTCTGCACATTTTCTGAAAGTGACAGAACTGTGATCATTTCAAAATTTCAGACAGCACAAAGTTTTAAGTGCAGACTTTAGGGGACCTCAACAGATTGTAAACATAAGTAGATGCATGAACGTAAGTTAATACAAAGAGGTCATTTTGGTAGGAGGAATGAAGAGAAACAATAGAAACTAAAAGCTACAATATTAAATGGAGAGAAACAACAAGGGGTGTGCCAATCCAAACCTTTAAAGGTTGTTGAGGAAGCAGTTTACAAAGTCTGTGGGATCCTCCACTTTATTAATGGAGGTATAATGTATAAAAGCAAAACAATTATGCTCATCCTTTATAAATAACAAAAGTCTAGCTAGAGCCAAGCTGAAATATTACAGTCAGTTCAGAACAGCACACTTTGTGAAGGATGTCAAGGTCTTTGGCACCAGCGATAAGTGACATCAATAATGTGGAGAGACAAAGGTGGTTTTTAGATGAGAGAAGATTATGAGAACTTTTAACAGAAATATTCGATATCATGAATACATTTGTTAGAATAAATAAGAAACTGTTTTTAATAACAGAAGGGTCAGTGACCAGAGGACACAAATTTAAGATGTTGGGCAAAAGAACCAAAGATGACAGTGGTATTTATTTTAGTGTCATGAGTTGTGACTTATAATGCACTGCTTGAACATCAGATCCAATTGAAATATTTAAAAGGGAATGGGATGAAGGGAATGACATTCACAGGGCTACGTGAAATATAAGGGGAATGAGATTCATTGAATAATTCTACTGAAGAGCCAACACAAACATGGTGGGCTGAGGAAGACTAAAGTAGATTGGCCCCTTTTAAGCCTTCGACTGCCTTCCCCTGGGGTAAAGTTCATACCTACCGGACACTCTTTCACATCTTTTCCAAATGGCCATTCTTCATGTCATATGTCAACCTACAATTTCAGTCCAGAAGGTACCACACCCAATTGCACTCATCCTATAATCACACTGGCATACTTTCCTTCAGGAGAGATGTCTGAAGAAATAACACGGGCTGTTCTTAAACTTCCATCGCATCTCCAGCTCAGGGCCACTGATGCCAACTGTGTCATCCATTCAGCCTTAAATAATCCAGCTCAGCAAACCAATAGGAAATGAGTTGGGAACCTAATCCCACCATCTGATGGCACGGGGGCTAGGGGGCGACAGATTTCAAGTGTTGAACAAGAGATGTGGCATAGAGGAGGAGATTAAAATTCTTCATAGAGTGAGTGGTAATAACCTGAACTCACAATCATGGAAGCATGAAAAACAGGAACAGGAGTAGGCCATTCATCCTTTGTTCTGAGGTCCACAAGTACAGTGGAATTAGAGACAATGAATGATTTCAGAAAGGAATTGGATGGACACTTGGAGGAAATAAAATTATAGAGCTAGGGGAACTGAATTGTTCTACCATCAACCAGCATGACCTGAATAGGACAAATGGCCATAAGCAGTCTATAACGCCTAGTGGCCTGTTTAGTTTTTGTTTTAAAATTCTGCCACCAGGCAATTTTCAATAGTCTTCCAGACCAGCTGCTCAGGAGTAATATTCCCATCTGATATCCAAGAATGGGAATTTATGCACTACATTAAGGTCAAGATAAAAATGGACTTGTTATTTTGGATTAACTACAAAATCTGAAAAACAAACCTAAGGAAAATTTACTGCTGTAGTGGGATATGTATTTAAGGATTTATAGGAGTTAAATCCCATAGCACATATCTATTTTCCAAACTACATCTGTGAAAATTCCCATCTGCTGGTTGGACACATGGAATAACTTGCTGGTTCTTTGGTAATATTTTCACAGGAGCTCCTCTTGGCACCTTTCTGATGTTTCCATATTTACCTTATTGGCACCGTGCCACACTACTGACGTCTGCCAAGGTCTTTTTAGGCTTCCTTTGTGTTTATGAGTAAACACAACTTTTCCACATGCATGACTGATGTGTCTGTTTTACAATACATCATTTTAAATGGTCATCAGTTTCCGATGTAGACGTAATATTTTACACGGTCTCATATCTTCATCTGACAACAGGTTCATTTTCCAGAAATATTCTTTTCAGACCAAGAATACATTTTCCAAAAAAAAATCCCTACTGTTGACACAGGAAATGTTGTCTGAGTGGCATTTTAATGGGACAGTGGTATGTGTGGCAGTGCAAAACAAAAGGAGTTCAAAATCTAACTCATCTTCAAACCCCACTAGCTGGTTAATTCATCAATCTCATTGTTGCTGACTGAACTTGCAATTATAAGTCACTGCAAAACCAATAAACTGTTTGGATCAATTTAAAGAATGGGATCCCCAAACCAATGCCATATCACATTTCCTGGAGCCACACAACAAGATGTAGCTGCAGGCCATAACAACGCGACACTGTGCATCAAGCTGCATCACTGGTTTCTGTCAATGCTGCTGTAATCCACCTCCACAGATACCAGCAGCTATACCAAAGCTCCCTGAGGCGTTGTGGGGAGGTGCTTGCACATTTCTGTTTGTGTGTGTGCACGTGTGCAAAAACACAACAGATGATATCAGAAATTACTGATATTTACCATCTAAAGTGTTGGTATAATAATAAATTGCAATTACTGTGCAACACATGTGTCTGACAAGGTGTGATACAGCATTATCAGCACTGATTGCAGGATCTGCTGGGCAATTGCACCGTGACTTCTTTTCTTTTTAATTTTGTGCCTGTAAAGATGGTGCACATTCGTGCCAAGGATAATACTTTAATAAAGATGCTTACTGACATTAATTTTCATTGATGGTGCTGGGATCTGGAGCTGTTTTTCCAGGTGTTCCTTTGTTCATCTGTCTGGTTAACATGACAGTTTGAGACTGCTTTCCCTGAGGCCAGGCAGGTGATCCCTGGTGGTTATCTGAACCTTAGCATGTCTGGTTGTGTCTGATTCCCGACAGCCTAGTGAGAATACCCTTCCTATTGTATCTAACTGATCCCATACTCATAAATGTGGTGATGCTTTGCAGCTCCTACCCAAGCTTCAAGGTAGCCCCAGGATAACTAGCATCATCATAAAATTGAGGGCCTTGCTGGCAATATGATTCCAATTCTTCACACAAAGAGCCACCTTTCCTGTGTGAGCCTGGAAGAAAGCAGTGGTAAACTATCAACACCACCAATGACTGATATTTGTATAGCACCTTTAACTTAACAGTAAATAGTAAAGGGGCTGAGAGTGTGGTCCTGGAAACACACAGCCGGTGTGGCAGCATCCAAGAAGCAGGAGAATCGATGTTTCCGGCATAAACCATTCCTGATGCTGCCTGACCTGCTGCGCTTTTCCAGCACCACACTCTCAAATCTGATCTCCAGCATCTGCAAACCTCACTTTCTCCAAGTAAATAGTAAAGGGTGTTCCAGGATTAAGGCCCCCAGGCAGCAATGATAAAGTGATTAAAATCAGGGATGCTCGAAGGGCCAGAATTAATTGAACACAAGATCTCAGAGGATTGTGGGACTTGGAGGAGAGCAAAGAGATTTGGATATGTGAGGGGTTAGAGAGGGATTTGAAAGAAAGGATAAAAACAAGACTTTGCCTGATTGGAAGACAATGTAGATCAGTGAGCGCAGGAGCATTAGGGATACACGCCTGGGTGCAGGTTAACTCAGGGCAGCAGTGTTTTGGATGAATTCAAGTTTACAGAGGGTATTTTGTGGAACACCAGGACTGTACAACAGATGACTGAGACAGGAGAGAAGACAGAAAGTTAAAATGAAAAGGGAATCTTAACAGAGCCCTACTCTATGAAGTGTATGTTCATACGTATACTCACCAGCACAATAGCCTAAGCATTTGTAACCCAAGAGCTGAATGTTGGTGGGCGTGGTGGGGGGAGGCATGGTGGAGGGTGGTACTGTTACCCTCTTTATCATGCGAGACTCATGCCAACTAAATCTGTCCCAGCTGAGATGACCTAAAGCATGATCAGATCAAACCCACAACCTTCCTGTTCTGCATGACTGAATACACATTAGAAACAAATTTACGCACTGGCTCATCAGCAAATAAAGGCAGCTTGTCTATTGGAATCGATGGGAGCAACCAGCAGAATCCCGGGTGGTGAAAAGAAACACAAACATTGTCTTTGGAAATCGAAATGATGAACTTCGTGAATCCGTACTTTGAACTTTGCCAAGTTCGCTCAGTATCATGGCAGTGGTAACTTTACACTGGGACATGAAAACATCTTTTGCATGATGTTGTAGCAGAATATTTACTATGACTATCATGAATCTGGGTCAACTTCATTGCAAAACGGGTAAGCATAATTGAATCCTGGTGGGATTCACCACTATACTTGTGAGTGTACAAACATTGCAACTGTTGAGACACTGTAGCATTGACAGACACATATTAATGAGATCAATACACCCGGGTGCCATGACCTGAAAAGCAGAAACAGCATTTTCAGAATAATCTGTGGTATTTCCTGGCTTGTGTGATTATGAACAATAAACAGAATGTGTGAGGAGATAAAAGTTTGTATATAGCTGAGATTGCAGATGCTATCAGGTCTGGTTTGGTGATCTGCACTCAAGCTTCAGATTTTAGTGCAGGTCTGATATTCTGTATACCTTTGGTATAAACTGTGGAAGCAACTGTATTTAGAATGGGTTACATTGACCTGAATGGAATGCAATCTCAGTGGAGCAGAATATATAAACAGGATATATTCTAACACACCAGGGTGCACTGCAGAGAGAAGAAAAAGTCAACAGCTGGCACATGAAGTTGTCAAGAAGTCATTGTTTGCAAGCATTCTAATTCCAGTTGACAAATAATTTGTGTAGTAGAAATGGAGTAATAGCAGGCTGGCAGACAGATCAAGTCCACTGTGATTTTACAATAAACATGTTTAAAACAATCTCAATTTATGCAAAATTGTGTTTTTCCATGTTTTCACTAATATGGAGAGCATACAGAAGCCAATTGCAAAATCATTGTAGATTTAGTCACATGATAACAAAGAGAGTTTTGAGAAGAGGTTGAGGTTCTGGATGTAGGTTTGCTCACTGAGCTGGAAGATTCATTTTCAGACCTTTCATCACCATAATAGGTAACATCTTCAGTGGGCCTCCAGACGAAGTGTCATCTGGAGACCCACTGACGATATTACCGAGTATGGTGATGAAACGTCAGAAAATGAACCTTCCAGCTCAGCGAGCAAACCTACATCCACAGGATAATAAAGCCCAGAAAAAGGCTTTTTGGTCCACTGTGTCAGCGCTAGCTCTTAGAAAGAATCTTATTGGACCCAACATTTCAAGGCAATTTTATACAACTCTTAGATAAAGTCATTCTGCCAAATTAGTTCATGCTGTGAGTGAAGCATTTGCTTCAAAAGTCTGCTGTCAGGTATACAAACAACATGACCCACCCAGCAGAGCTAATGTTGAATAATTAGCGTTGATGCTGGGTATATGAGGTTAACATTTCATTAGCGCAGCAGGTCAGGCAGCATCCAAGGAGCAGGAGAATTGACGTTTCGGGCATAAGCCCTTCTTCCTGAAGGGTTTATGCCCAAAACATCGATTCTCCTGCTCCTTGGATGCTGCCTGACCTGCTGCGCTTTTCCAGCAACACATGTTTCAGCTCTGATCTCCAGCATCTGCAGCCCTCACTTTCTCCTAACATTTCATTAGGCAGAGTCCAGGCATATAGCTTTCTCGTCAGTGTAATTCAAGCTCACATATCATAAAACTCCAACACTTACTTACTTAAGTCTGTACCTGTGCTTTTGCCACTGTTAACCTATTATTTGCTTATCTATGCTATTTAACTACGTGATCTGCCTGTGTTGCCCGCAAGACAAAGCTTTTCACTGTGCCTTGGTACACATGACAATAAATTAAATACTAATTCTAATTGATTACTTATTGAGTCATAGAGATGTACAGCATGGAAACAGACCCTTCGGTCTAACCTGTCCATGCCGACCAGATATCCCAACCCAATCTAGTCCCACCTGCCAGCACCCGGCCCATATCCCTCCAAACCCTTCCTATTCATATATCCATCTAAATGCCTCTTAAATGTTGCAATTGTACCAGTCTGCACCACTTCTTCTGGCAGCTCATTCGATACACGTAACACCCTTTCTGTGAAAAAGTTGCCCCTTAGGTCTGTTTTATATCTTTCCCCTCTCACCCCAAACCTATGCCCTCGAGTTCTGGTCTCCCCGACCGCAGGGAAAAGACTTTGTCAATTTATCCTATCCATGCCCCTCATAATTTTGTAAACCTCTATAAGGTTATTCCTCAGCCTCCGATACTCCAGTGAAAACAGCCCCAGCCTGTTCAGCCTCTCCCTATAGCTCAAATCCTCCAACCTTGGCAACATCCTTGTAAATCTTTTCTGAACCCTTTCAAGTTTCACAACATCTTTCCGATAGGAAGGAGACCAGAATTGCACGCAATA
>NC_057740.1:27980574-27982398 GCF_004010195.1 Chiloscyllium plagiosum | reverse complement strand
CATGTACATCCTGTCCCTCAGGATTCCCTCCAACAACTTGCTCACCACTGAGATCAGGCTCACTGGTCTATAGTTTCCTGGCTTGTCTTTACTGCCCTTCTTAAACAGTGGCACCACGTTTGCCAACATCCAGTCTTCCAGCACCTCACCTGTGACTATCAATGATACGAATATCTCAGCAAGAGGCCCAGCAATCACTTCTTTAGCTTCCCACAGAGTTCTCAGGTACACCTGATCAGGTCCTGGGAATTTATCCACCTTTAACCGCTTCAAGACATCCAGCACTTCCTCCTCTGTAATACGGACATTTTGCAAGATGTCACCATCTATTTCCCTACAGTCTATATCTTCCATATCCTTTTCCACAATAAATAGTGATGCAAAATACTCATTTAGGATCTCCCCCATTTTCTGTGGCTCCACACAAAGGCCGCCTTGCTGATCTTTGAGGGACCCTATTCTCTCCCTAGTTACCCTTTTGTCTTTAATATATTTGTAAAAACCCTTTGGATTCTCCTTAATTCTACTTGCCAAAGCTATCTCATGTCCCCTTTTTGCCCTCCTGATTTCCCTCTTAAGTATATTCCTACTTCCTTTATACTCTTCTAAGATTCACTCGATCTATCCTGTCTATACCTGACATATGCTTCCTTCTTTTTCTTAACCAAATCCTCAATATCTTTAGTCATCCAGCATTCCCTATACCTACCAGCCTTCCCTTTCACCCTGAAAGGAATTACTTTCTCTGAATTCTTGTTATCTCATTTCTGAAGGCTTCCAATTTTCCAGCCGCCCCTTTACCTACGAACATCTGCCTCCAATCAGCTTTCAAAAGTTCTTGCCTAATACCATCAAAATTGGCCTTTCTCCAATTTAGAACTTCAACTTTTAGATCTGGTCTATCCTTTTCCATCACTATTTTAAAACAAATAGAATTATGGTCGGTGGCCCCAAAGTGCTCCCCCACTGACACCTCAGTCACCTGCCCTGCATTACTTCCCAAGAGTAGGTCAGGTTTTGCACCTTCATCCACATACTGAATCAGAAAATTGTCTTGTACGCACTTAACAAATTCTTCTCGATCTAAACCTTTAACACTATGGCAGTCCCAGTCTATGTTTGCAAAGTTAAAATCCCTTACCATAACTACCCTATTATTCTTACAGATAGCTGAGATCTCCTTACAAGTTTGTTTCTCAATTTCCCTCTGACTATTAAGGTGTCTATAATACAATCCCAATAAGGTGATCATCCCTTTCTTATTTCTCAGTTCTACCCAAATAACCTCCCTGGATGTATTTCCGGGAATCACCTCCCTCAGCACAGCTGTAATGCTATCCCATATCAAAAATGCCACTCCTCCCTCCTCTCTTGCCTCCTTTTCTATCCTACCTGTCGCATTTGTATCCTGGAACATTTAGCTGCCAGTCCTGCCCATCCGTGAGCCATGTTTCTGTTCCCAAGTTCCTGACCATGCCCTGAGTCCATCTGCCTTCCCTGTTAGGCCCCTTGCATTGAAATAAATGCAGTTAACTTATTAGTCCTACCTTGTCCCTGCCTACCCTGACTGTTTGACTCACTTCTGTTCTCAACTGTATTAGTCTCAGATTGATCTCCTTCCTCACTATCTCCCTGGGTTCCACCCCCCCCCCCCCCCACCTTACCAGTTTAAATCCTTCCAAGCAGTTCTAGCAAATTTCCCTGCCAGTATATTAGTCCCCTTCCAATTTAGGTGCAATCCATCCTCCTTGTACAGGTCACTTCTACCCCAAAAGAGATTCTAATGATCCAAAAATGTGAATCCTTATCCCATACACCAGCTCC
>NC_057740.1:27959590-27980147 GCF_004010195.1 Chiloscyllium plagiosum | reverse complement strand
TGAGACTTTTCCCCCCTTCCTATAACTGCCATCCATCACATTCTGTTGCTGTTGCAAATTCCTCATCGCTTCTATCTGTCTCTCCAACTGATCCACTCGATCTGATAAGATTCGCATCCAACAGCATTTATGGCAGATATAATCCGCAGTAACCCTTAAACTCTCTTTAAACTCCCACATCCGACAAGAAGTACATGTCACTGCAAAGGCCATTTTTGCTCCTTCACAATCTACAGACCCAGAAAATAACACCGTCTTATTCCTCTAGAAACACTGCACCAGGTTAAATGAATAGCTATGGCTTATATTTTAAGTTTAATCAAGAGACTTATCTGCAAAAACATATAATCAAGAAAGAACCCATTGTACTCACTAATACAGTCTTTCTCTTGGACAGACTTAAAATAACAATTAACTTATCTGATTCTGTGTTGTGAACTTCGCCCAAACCAGTTTCTCCAAGATTAGTTGTGAAATTCACTGTTTGCTAATTTTCCCAGATGCATTCCGATGTCCAGCGACACATGAATTCAAAAACTGCAAAGGCAGTAACTGTGCAGGTTCTCTCACTCTCTCTCTCTCTCCTGTACTGTCCTCACCATGTGCTTCCTTTGTCTGTTCTTCTCCCTTTTAAAACTGTTGTTGTTTTGATTTTTTTTTTCAAACTTGTTCCCCACATACATTCTTACATACACACTCAGTTCCCACTCAATAAGATAACGTGTTGGCATGATATGGATTGCTGCTATTGGATCACCTTTCTCATGAACAGATTTGGAGGATGTTTCAAAGGGCCTGCTAATGGTTCTTCTCCATACCTTAACATTGTCTAAGTCTCCAGAGCATATTGAAGCCTCACTGCTGCAAGTGTGCTTCAGAGAAGGGATCTACAATAACTTGGAGCTTAGTCTCTCAGTAAGGACACATTCTTTACATCCTGAGGCTCAGTGATTGAGCTTGCAGTGATGTTGTTTTTGGATTGAAAGGATAATCGGTTGCTAAGTTTCCTGTCTACTCTGTAATTTATCTTCATATTTGTAGAGAAAGTGAGGTCTGCAGATGCTGGAGATCAGAGATGGAAATGTGTTGCTGGAAAAGCGCAGCAGGTCAGGCAGCATCTAGGGATATTTGTAGGTCATTTGCTGTGGATGAGCTACAGTATAGCACTGAGGCAACTGGAGAAGAGATTGGTGAAATGACGCAACTCTGAGAATTTCTGTCTTCATTTCGATTGGATCTATGGTATACTGTTGGTGAGATTCACAGCTTAGACATCATCATGGAGTAGGCGGCGGATGGTGAGGCCAGCCAGATGTGAGGACAATACTTTGTAAGCCTTCACAGTTAACAGAGTCAAAAGTTTCCAAGAAACCAATGAAGGTCTTGACCAACAGTTTGATCTTTTGCTTGAATTTTACTTTTTATGTAGTGAAAATATATGAAGTGCCCTGCAATGGATGAAGACTAACTGTAACTCTAGAACAAACTCTTCAGCCACTGAAAGGAGTTGGTGAAGAAAGATTCTTTGCAATGATTTTCTTGGTGGCTGGGATATATGCAAAAGTGTAGTCACCATCACAATGTGCCTGAGATCAACAATATGCACATTTCTTTCCTGATGAGAGATAAAGTTGTGCCAGGAGACTGCATCTCCATTATGTTCAAGAAATTTTACAAAGTTTCCATTTGCTTTAGATGCCTTGTTGTTTTTCATTTGCCAAGTGGCTTTCTCAACTTCATCTGGATGGGGCCAAGACTGAGCTGACCAAGATGTTGAGGAATGGAGTTGAGGACATTAGAGTTGCAGACAGAATCTTGGTCAGGGAGTTATTCAAAACATTCCGTCCCAGAAACACTGACTGTTTTCGAGGGCTTGATGATCTTTCCTCCATATTTGACTTTCAGTGGGCTGTATCTTTGAGTGCTTAGGCTCTCAGTCATCTTGACGATGCAGAAGAGACCATGCATGCCACTGCGGTCCTCAAGTTGCTCGATCTCCTACGTGACTTGGAGGTGCCGGTGTTGCACTGAGGTGTACAAAATCACACAACACCAGGTTATAGTCCAACCGGTTTAATTGGAAGCACTAGCTTTCAGAGCACTGCTCCACTGCAGGTGGTTGTGGAGAATAAGATCATGCTCACAGAATTTATAGCCAAAGGAGTCCAGTGTCATGGAGATGTGATACAGTAAACAATTTTACATTAAATATTTCATCTTTTAAAATGGGGTATGCTGGTTTCTGTTCTTTGATATTTAAATCCCAGAACTTCTTTTAAATTACATTCTCAAAACAGCTCAGCTTTTTAAACAATAGGTGTGAAGTCTGTCCGTGTCCCAATGCTATATCAGACTGACAAGTCCTCTGGATAGGTTTACAGAGCTTTACATGGATTCATGCAGTTTTTGAGCAAAATAAAATGTAATTCTGCAAAAACAAATTCATCCCATAAGCTTATATGTGTGCACGTGCAGGGACAGCAGAGTGAGTGTGCATGTGAGTTTGTCCGTGAGGGTGTGAGTGCACCTGATAGAGTCTGTGTGTGTATGTACCTGTATATGTGTAAGCTTGATTAAGTGTGTGTGTGTGAGTGTGATGGGGTATATGTCTGTGAGAGGGTGCGTGTGTGGGCATGAATGCTGGGGGTCTATGTGTGTGCATATGAGAGAGAGCTTGTGTATGAGAGAGGATCTGCGTGTGTGTGTGCATGCGCGTGTGTCGTGCAGAGGTGTCACCTGTAGTGTGAAATGAACCCAAGGTCCCGGTTGAGGCCATTCTCATGGGTGCCAAACTTTGCTATCAGCTTCTGCTCAGCCACTCTGCGTTGTTACTTGCCCCAAAGACTACCTTGGATCTCCTACAGTCTTTCTATGCACTAGTTATTTCACGAGTTCCATGCTGTGTGTGTCTTTCAGCCATCTGTCGACTGCTGCTTTTCTTTTGAGGTGCGGTGAAGTTTGCAAACTCCGAAACCTTTGCACTTGAATTGAATGAATTGAACTGAATTTATTGTCATGTGTACTGAGGCACAGCGAAAAGCTTTGTCTTGTGCGCAATACAGGCAGATCACAGAGTTACGTAGCATTGATGAGTAAATAATAGGTAAACAGCGGCCAAACAAAAACACAGGGACAGGCGAATGTTCAGAGTTTGTGAGTCCATTCAGTATTCTAACAGTAGGATAGAAACTGTTTCAAAACCAGCTGGTGCATGTGTTCAGGCTCCTGTACCTTCAGGATAAGAAGGGCTTATGCCCGAAACGTCGATTCTCCTGCTCCTCGGATGCTGCCTGGCCTGCTGCGCTTTTCCAGCACCACACTTTTCAACTGTAGAAAAGCATTGCCAGGGTGGGATGGATCTTTGAGTTCATCACTCTCTGTAGCCATCTCCGATCTTGAATGGTACAGTTGCCATACCAGGTAGTGTACATCCAGACAGAATGTTCTCTATAGCACACCTAGAAAAGTTGGCAAGAGTATTCGCCGTCATGCCAATTTTTCTCAGCTACCTGAGGAAGAAGAGATGTTGTTGGGTCTTTGTAACCAGTGCATCCACATGAAGAGGGAAATCGTGAAGACTGCAGATGCTGGAGACCAGAGTTGAAAAGTGTGGTGCTGGAAAAGCGCAGCAGGCGCTTCCTGAAGATTCCTGAAGAAGGGCTTATGCCCGAAGCATCGATTCTCCTGCTCCTCGGATGCTGCCGGGCCGGCTGCGCTTCTCCAGCACCACACTTTACAACATCCACATGAAGAGTCCAAGAAAGCTTGTTGTGGATGACCACTCCCAGGAGCTTGACACTTTCCACTCGTTCCACCTCTGTGCTGTTAATGTGTGCATGAGTAACATCCCGCCAAAAGTCAATAATGATTTCCTTGGTTTTGCCGGCATTGAGAGCTAAGTTGTTCTCGGTGCACCATTTTTCCAGGTCTTTCGCCTCCTGCCTATAGTCTGTATCGTCGCCATCTGAGATTGGACTGACTATGGTGGTGTCATCAGTGAAATTTTAAGTGGCATTAGTCTGGTATCTGGCGATGCAGTCATGGGTACGCAGTGAGTACAGGAGGGGACTGAGTACGCACACCTGGGGGGCTCCAGTGTTGAGTGTTAGCGAGGATGAAATATTGTCCCCAATCTTCACTGATTGTGGCCTGTGGGTCAGGAAACTGAGGATCCAGTTGCAGAGAGTGGGGCTTAGTCCGAGATCACTAAGTTTAGTAATCAGTCTCAAGGGGGTAATAGTGTTGAAGGCTGAACTGTAGTTAATGAGTAGGATTCTTATGTAGCTATTCTTGGTGTCAAGATGTTCGAGGGAAGAGTGAAAGGCAAGTGATATGCCATCTGACGTGGGTCTGTTGAAGTAGTGGGGAGGCTGGAGTTGATTAATGCCACGACCAGCCTTTCAAAGCGTTTCATGACCACCGAAGTTAGGGCTAGTGGGCGGTAGTCATTGAGACATGCTTCATGAGCCTTCTTAGGTACAGGGATGATGTTGGCTCTCTTGAAACTGGAAGGGACAGTGGCCTCTGCATGGAGAAGTTGAAGATGATTGAGAAGACCTCTGCCAGTTGATCTACTCATGCTCTGAGTGCACAGCCTGATACTCCGTCTGGTCCCATTGCTTTCCTTGGATTCACACAAAGGAAAACTGATCTGACCTCAGGTGCAGTGACTGTTGGGATAGGTTCATCAGAACTTGTTGGAATAAGTGTTACCTCTCTACCGAAATTCTGCACAAAGCGAGCATAGAAGGCATCTGGGAGGGATGTGTCATCGTCTGCTATCTTGCACTGTCTCTTTTTAGAACCTGTGATGTCATTCAGTCCTTGCCATAGTGTGTGTGGGTCTCCAGTTTGGATCGGTATTGGTCCTTGGCTGTCTTAATGGCTCTGCCAAAGTCATACTTGGATTTCTTATATTTGAGTGGGTCTCCTGATCTGAAGGCCTCACACCTGGTTTTTAGCTGGTTCTGTATGTTCTGATTCATCCAGGGTTTCCTGTTGGGAAACACCCATATTGACTTCCTCGGTTTGCACTCCTCCACACACTTGCTGATAAAGTCTGTGATAGTGGTGGTGTACTCGTCCAAGGTACCTGCAGTCTTTTTGAACATGGCCCAATCAGCCGATTCCAGACAGCACCGGAGTTGATCGTCTGTATCCACGAGGGGGTCTCCTGCTCGAGCTTTCGCCTGTAAGCCGGGAGAAGAAACACAACATTGTGGTCGGAGTTCCCGAAATGAGGGTGGGGAATGGAGTGGTAGGCATCCTTCACAGTAGTGTAGCAGTGGTCTAAAATGTTCAGGCCCCTGGTGGGGCAAGTAATGTTCTGGTGGTACTTAGGCAACACCTGCACTTAGGCTCAGTTGAATCTTTTGGTCATTTCTGTCAGACAAATCACAATGTCTCCTCTTCCTAAAGGACCTCTTCACAAGTGCATATTACAGTAAACCTTAGGGTTACCCAGACACTATGAGCACTCTGTAGCTCCTGGTGGCTTGGGGTTGAGCAGTTGGCAATGTGGTTCGAGCTGAGGTGAACTGTCTTGATGGTATTTTTGAAACTTTGGCTGTTTATGTCCATGGTAACACTTATGGTATGTATTATTTCCATTTGGCAATGAGATGCTGACTGGCCCGTTGTTTATTACATGCAGTTTCTGCTTTGAGTTCAGATTTATAGGTTAACATCTTTATTTGTAATAAAAGTCTCTTTTTGTATGTTTAAGATTTCTTCATTTCATATCACTTGGTAATTTTAAAGATACATATATTAACGACAACTTGGCGCATTTCAGTTTTTTAGTTTTTAGCTTTGTTACAATGTCGCAGTATCACTTTGCTCTTTGAAAGCCTTGGAGATAAATATGAATAAATTAGCATAATTCCATCTGGAGTTAAGGCTCAGTCCTCCTGTCAGCATTCCCTTTTGTTGTCAAAGTAGACAATGAGACCATGAGTTAATGGGTCAGATTGTTTATCAATATGTTGCCATAATATTTCTTGAGGCTTCTAAGATGAGGCGTTATCATGAAGAATGTGAACATGTCATTTCCTCTGACTGATATGTTTCCCGTAGTCCCTGCAACACACAGTGATAACATAGAAAATGCAAAAACTACACCACATTGTTTTCTCGATCTAAATCAGCAAGATGGTTTTGTAAAAGTTACATGATTTACCATGAAATCTCATTTTACGCAGATCTAATGAGATGAGTTGGAAGACAAATGAATTCCCAAAAAAATTTGCATCTTTCTGTCCTTGATCAGAGTACAACTTTGTGACTGCCAAGCTCAGTAGCCATTCCTCAAACTAGAGTCCCACGTGGAAAATCCTTTTCTCACCTGACATCGAGACTTTCCATGAAGGGTCAGAAGGCAGCAGTTCATAGAATGATAGAGTCACACAGCATGAAAACAGATCCTTCAGTCCAACTCATCCACACTGACCAGGCATCCCAATCTGACCTAGTCCCAATTGCCAGCATTTGGCCCATATCCCTCTAAACCCTTCATATTCATGTACCCATCCAGACACCTTTTAAATGTTGTAATTGTACCTGTCTCCACCATGTCTTCTGGCAGCTCATTCCAAACACATATCACATTCTGCATGAAAACATTATCCCCTTAGATCTTTTTTAAATCTTTCCCCTCTCATCTTAAACTCAAGCCCTCTAGTTTTGGACTTCCACACCCTAGGAAAAAGACCTTGGGCGATTCACTCATTTATCCTCACCCCTCATGATTTCCTAAACCTTTATAAGTCTTTGACACTCCAGGGAAAAAAGCTGCAGCCTTTTCAGCCTCTCCCTATAGCTCAAACCCTCCAACCCTGGTAACACGATCAAAAATCTTTTTTGAACCCTTTCAAGCTTAACAACATGCTTCCTAAAGAAGGGCGACCAGAATTAAACCAAGTATTCTGATTGTGGCCTCACAGTGTCCTGTACAGCCGCATTATGATGTCCCAATCTTTTATTCCCTGGGCTGACTAGTGAAGGCAAACATACCAATGCCTCCCTTACCACCCGGTCTACCTATGACTCCACTTTCATGGAACCTTGCTCCTGCACCCCTCTGCTTCAGACTGAGTTTGGCTGCATTATTTCAGATCCTATTCAGCGCCAATTTATTCCAATTTTAAGGACCTATATGCAGGTTGAGATCAGACACCTCTGGTATACAGAGAGTTGTGGAGTTGTACTGCATGGAAACAGACCCTTTGGTCCAACTTGTCCATGCTGACCAGATATCCTAAATTAATTCAGTCCCATTTGCCAGCACTTGGCCCATATCCCTCTAAACCCTTTCTATTCATGTACCATCCAGATGCCTTTGGAATGTTGTAATTGCACCTGCTGCCACCACTTCCTCTGGCAGCTCATTCCACACACCATATCGAATTATATTTGTTTTCACCCACCAGCCATTGATGGAGATCACTGCTGGCTTTTTCACTTTCACTGTGCAACCTGACAACTGGAACTGCTCTTTTTGATGTTTGTGCAGCAGAAAATTCTAGCTCCATCAAAATAAAACTGGAGCGATACCATGAAATAAAAGTAAAATGCTGCGGATGCTGGAAGTCAGAAGTAAAAACATAAAATCTTCAGTAATGCCACAGTGACTTGAAACGTTAACCCTGCTTCTCCACAGATGCTTCCGGACCTGCTGGATTTGTCCAAAACTGTCTCTTTTTATCATGGGGATAGTTTGTGTTTGACCAGCACAGGCATAGTGCACCAAAGGCCAATGTTCCATCTAAACTGTGCAGTTGCACACACATGCAAATGCTCCATGGTTCCACTCACAGAAATTGATGCTCTGGTCACAGCTTTGATTTCAAATTTCAGAAAACAACCAGAAAGAAAATTAGACAGCACACTGCCAAAGGCCCTTTTTCTATCAGGAGAAAGTGAGGTCTGCAGATGCTGGAGATCAGAGATGGAAATGTGTTGCTGGAAAAGCGCAGCAGGTCAGGCAGCATCAAATGATGCTGCCTGACCTGCTGCGCTTTTCCAGCAACACATTTCCAGCCCTTTTTCTATCCTCTATGACTCTGTAGCTGCCATTGCAGATTTAAATAGTTTTCAAATTATTATATCCTTGCCCATTGCATGGTTAGCATTGAGTATAGGTGTTGGGAGGTCCTGTTGCGGCTGTTCGGGACATTGGTTAGGCCACTTTGGAATTGTGTGCTGTTCTACAATTCTGTTTTCCCTTCTATCAGAAAGATTTACAACTCTGACTCTATGACTCTAATGCTTGCCTGAAAAATGTTCTCAAAGGAGGAACAATATCCATTTAAGAAAATCTCAGTTGACATTTACTGTATAATGCAATGTTCTCAAGAAGATCATACGAGATAAACTGGATTGGAGCACTGGCTATGAATTGTAGGCCCTGAAGCCTCTTTATGTTAAATAAGGTGACATGCTGCACAGTCACATAGGCAAGGAAAGTCGTGTTTTGAAACTTATTCACAGGATGTGGGTGTCACAGGCACTGCCAGCATTTATTGCCCATCCTAATTGCTCTTAAGAAAGTGGTGGTGACCTCTCTGCTTGAATTGTTGCAGTCCTTGTGATGACACCAGCTGTTAAGGAGGGAGTTCCAGTCTGGCCCAGGTAAAAGCAATCAGAGTGCAAGTCAGGATGACTTGTGTCTTCGACTGGACTTTGTACAAGGCTGTTTCCATTTACCTCTTGGCCTTGGCCTTCTGGGTTGTAGAAGTTGTCAGTTTGTTAGAAGCTGTTGAAAATGGTTTGGCGGGTTGCTCCATTAATCCTATGGATAATACCAGTAGGGATGTCAATCAAGTGGGCGGCTTTATCCTGGACTTGATCCTGGATTTAATTCTGCTTTTTGCTGCGTTGAAGCAGCGATCAAGGAACTGAAATTGCCCAGCAGTTTAGGAGTGGAGAATAGAAAAGAGACCATAAGGAAGAACACCTGTTTGAAATAAAACCAAGGAACTGTGGATGCTGGAAACCTAAAACAAAAACAAAAGCTCAGCAAGTCTGGTAGCGTCTGTGGAGAGGTAGCAGAATTAACGTTTCGGATCTAGTGATCCTGCTTCTGAACCATTCTTCTTCAGTAACCCTTCTTTTTCAGAACCATTCTGAACCATTCTGAACCATTCTGAACAAGGGTTACTGGAGAAGAACTGAAAATGTGTTGCTGGAAAAGCGCAGCAGGTCAGGCAGCATCCAGGGAACAGGAGAATCGACGTTTCGGGCATAAGCCCTTAGGGCTTATGCCCGAAACGTCGATTCTCCTGTTCCCTGGATGCTGCCTGACCTGCTGCGCTTTTCCAGCAACACATTTTCAGCTCTGATCTCCAGCATCTGCAGACCTCACTTTCTCCTTACTGGAGAAGAAGGCTCACAGGAGAAGGTTAATTCTGCTTCCTTCCCACAGATGCTACCAGACCTGCTGAATTTCTCCAGCAATTTGAGTTTTTAGAGTCATAGACTCAGAGATGTACAGCACGGAAACAGACCCGTCAGTCCAACTTGTCCATGCCAACCAGATATCCTAAATTACTCTAATCTGATTTGCCAGCACTTGGTCCACATCCTTCTATTCATGTACCCATCCAGATGCCTTTTAAATGTTGTAATTGTACCAGCCTCCACCACTTCTTCTGGCAACTCAATCCAACACGCACCACCCTCTGCATGAAAAGGTTGCTCCTAAGGTCCCTTTTAAACAATGCATTTAGCTGTGAGTTCTCCCACACGAGTTCCTCCAAGGTCAGCTGTGAATTTCGCTATTTGTTCATTGTTCTTACATGCACCAATTCCACAGGGATCCGTGCTGGGACCACTGTTGTTTGTGATACACATAAATGATCTGGAGGAAGGTATAGATGGTCTGATTAGCAAGTTTGCAGATGACAGTAAGATTGGTGGAGTAGCAGATAGTGAAGGGGACTGTCAGAGAATACAGCAGAATATAGATAGATTGGAAAGTTGAGCAAAGAAATGGCAGATGGAGTTCAATCGGGCAAGTGTGAGGTGATGCATTTTGGAAGATCCAATTCAAGAGCGAACTATATAAAAAATGGAAAAGTTCTGGGGAAAATTGATGTACAGAGAGATCTGGGTGTTCAGGTCCATTGTTCCCTGAAGGTGGCTACGCAGGTGTATAAAGTGGTCAAGAAGGTGTACGGCATGCTTTCTTTCATCAGACAGGATATTGAGTACAAGAGTTAGCAGGTCATGTTACGGTTGTATAAGACTTTGGTTCAACCACATTTGGAATACTGCGTCCAGTTCTGTTTCCCACATTACCAAAAGGATATGGATGCTGTGGAGAGGGTGCAGAGGAGGTTCACCAGGATGTTGCCTGGTATGGAGGATGCTAGCTATGAAGAAAGGATGAGTAGATTAGAATTATTTTCATTCAAAAGACAGGTTGAGGGGGCCCTGATTGAGATCTACAAAATCATGAGAGGTATAGACAGTGTGGATAGCAAAAATCTTTTTTTCCCCAGAGTATGGGTCTCAATTACAAGGGGTCGCAAGTTCAAAATGAGAGGGGAAAAGTCTAAGGGAGATATGCGTGGAAACTTCTTTACGCAGAGGGTAGTGGGTGCCTGGAACGTGTTGCCAGTGGAGGTGGTAGAGGTGGGCATGATAGCGTCATTTAAGATATAGCTAGACAGATACATGAATGGGCAGGGAGTAGAGCGATACAGATCCTTAGAAAATAGGTGACAGGTTTAGATAGAGAATCTAGATTGGTGCAGGCTTGGAGGGTCAAAGGATCTGTGCTTGTGCTGTAGTTTCTTTGTTCTTTGTTCGCTCCAATGTCCAGAGATACTTGAACTCAAACAGCCAACGCAGTAGCTGTGCAGGTTCACAACTGTGTCAGACAGTGTGTAGGTTTCTTTCTCATTTGATTCACTGACCGTGTGGTCCCTGCTTTTGTCCCTCTTCCTCCTTTTTAAAGTGCCATTGTTTGATCTTTTTCCCCTAATGTTCCAAAACAATGCGACAGTTTATAAAACAGTGATTACTGCTCTTGAAATTTGAGGAAATCAGCTCCAACACCTGAAATAGCTCAAAAGTTGTTTCAGAACTCCTGCTTGCATTGACATCTACAAGAATGCACTATTCAAAGATACAAGAAGGACTAAGAAATTGGGCTTGTTGAGATTTGCAAGGTGTGTGTAAAATGAAGATAAAAGGGGCCAGTTTTGGAAGGTCATGCCTCTTGTACCTAAAGCATCTGAAATATGTCAGATGCTCTATTGACTTCTGATCATAATTGGTGTTCCTGGAGGTTTCCTGATATTACCCGTCCACAAGCCCCCCTCCCCCATCTGCATTGTCTTCCTCCCTGACTATTGCTTCTGGTGCCAGTGCCAGGTTAAATAGTTGTGAAACTTTATATGTCTGATTGGTCTCTTCAGCTTATGAATGATGCTGACAGGCCTGAGGCCCAATTCCGAATAGTCTCAGGTTTCAGGCATGTGTCTTCCATTTTCTTTTGTCTGAAAATGGGCCTGATGCAATGTCTAGGCTGAGTGGAGGAAAGCACCAGACATGGCTGTTGTGCTATGTACAAACCGCATGCCAATGTTCAGACTGGGGCTTTCCATTCTCCACCTGCCAGCTTGAATGTTGTTTAATGTTCACCTTAATGGATGGAAAACTATAAGCTAGTGAGCACAGAAGTGGAAAACCCCACTTATCCTACTTAAAAGCTTGTAGTCATTTTATCGTGGCCCAACGTAAATCCGTAAGAATATTTGCCTTTGTGCAAAGCTGTTTATTTAAGAATATCTAAAAGAGATTTTTTTAAGGGAGTGCTGTGACTTCAATTCTGGAAAGACTAACAAATGTACTCCACTAACTGTATTATTTCAAACAGCCCTTAGACAATAGACAAGTCAGGTAATTACTGTCTGCATACCAATTACTGGCATCTTGTAGTTGGAGACGTTTGGTGCTACCAATTCCCCTTTCTACTCTTTTAAAACAAAACTTTAATCAGGTTAGACAGCTCTGTAGCAAAATCTGTGCATTGTAGCAAAATCAAAACCAAACGTTCAATGGAAACTTACAGAACTGCAATGGCACCTTACCAAATTCAAATCAAAATATCATTATCCAGGGTGATATTACACACTAACTCTTCCAGCTCCCATAGGTCCCTAAAGGCAATTCTCTTTTCTATGCTCAGGCAAAAGGCCAGTCTAAGTATCAGTGGTAAGTGATCAACTACTATAGAATCTTAACAAGAAGAGGCACTTACATAACAAGTTTAATGGGTAAAATTGACATGGCATAATTACAGGAGTCAGGTAAGTCACATTTGTCTCCATTAGGGCTTTGTGCAAGACAAACAGATTCTCCACCCAACGTCTGTGTGACATCATTGGATTGGGTGGAGGTAATGCTTCAGCTTTTCCTCTTTCAGAGCCATTACCAAAAGCAGCAAGTCATTCTGCTTTTACCTGTTTCCCATTGAGATAGAAATGTTGGACAGGAGACTCCGCTTGGTTTTCTACAGATTGTGCCCATAGAAACTTTGATGGTCACCTGAACTGTTTGCAAATAAAATCTTCGTCCGATGATTCTTCTAAAGGATAGCAAATTTGTGAGTGTTGCCCTCTCAATTATATATTGACGTGTCAGCCCCAATTATCTGTCAAGAAATCTTGCCATTCCTATCTGTTGCAGAATGTTAACACTCCCCATAGAATTTCCTAATGGAGGAACTGTATTTTGCTGCACAAGTCCTAGTGTGGTGATCAACCCCACAGCCATTTGAAAGGGAAGTGACAGTGGTGCCAACTAAGTCAGACATGACTATAGGAAGTAGAGGACATCAAAATGGGTGGGTGAGAGGGATTGCAACACTATTATTACCTTCGGAGAGCTGAGCTGCAATCCAGCACAAACTAATAGCCCTTTATCCTGTCTGTGAAGTCCCACATCAAATGAGATTGAGCAGTTTGAACCCGATTCCTGGTGGGTGTCACAGTACACCATCAAAATGTCTGTAATTCAATGTCATTACAGAGGTAGGAATGTTTCTCAGACATCATGCTGTCAGACACAAAAATTTCACATAGGAGTTTAATTTTGCCACTGTACTGCAGTTTGATTTCTGGCAGCACTTGGTCCACACTTAGGCTGCATCGCTGCGTCAAAAGTCCCAGAACTTCCGAATATCACTGCATGTCTACCTACTACTGTGGTTCACCACGACCACCACCAACTTCGCCAGGACTAAAAATTTTGACCTCACCAGCAATGCCCACATCCTTTGCCAAACTTTTAAAAATCTGCTTTGGATCGATTAGATGGTAGTGTTGCTTGTACTGTTGCCTTTGGCAATCCAACCGCACAGTGACTGTTGTCGTGCGCAAATATTTCCCCAGCTGAGATCAATTGACTTAATCCTGGCCAGAAATGGACCCAGCACTTTCTACTCTCTGTGTTAGGAGGTGCAAAGTCATTAGGCAAAAACAATGACTGCAGATGCTGGAAACCAGATTCTGGATTAGTGGTGCTGGAAGAGCACAGCAGTTCAGGCAGCATCCAAGGAGCAGGAAAATCGACGTTTCGGGCAAAAGCTCTTCATCAGGAATATAGGCAGAGAGCCTGAAGCATGGAGAGATAAGTGAGAGGAGGGTGAGGGTGGGGAGAAATTAGCATGGTACAATGAGACCTGGGTGTCCTTGTAGAGTATCACTGAAAGTAAGAAGGTAGGTGCAGCAAGTGATGAAGAAGCCAAAAGTATGTTGCCTGCCTATCTTCTTTTCCACCTATCCACCCCACCCTCCTCCCTGACCTCTCACCTTCATCCCCTCCCCCACTCACCTATTATACTCCATGCTGCTTTCTCCTCACCCCCACCCTCCTCTCACTTATCTCTCCACCCTTCAGGCTCTCTGCCTGTATTCCTGATGAAGGGCTTTTGCCCAAAACATCGATTTTCCTGCTCCTCGGATGCTGCCTGAACTGCTGTGCTCTTCCAGCGCCACTAATCCAGAAGCTGCAAAGTCATTGCTACTCTTGCTCACGGTTTCATATCCCGCTCAACTGCAGTTTCACCAGCAGTGCATTGATGTTACCAATTGTTGTGATTTAGTTTAGTGTCTGTTTATTGACGTCACAAGCATTTCTATGCTGTCAAAGAGATTATCCCCGTAAGGAGCTAAAGAGAACAGTTGGCAGAACAATGCTGTGCAGAGTCTTCATCAAACACAGCTGTCAGGTTTGTACCAGCCCTCTGGAGATGGTATGAGAAGTAGACATGGATGGTGGAAGGCATTGGGTGTAAAGCCCGGCTTCTTCCTGCTGCCACAAGATATCTCAAAAGCTACAGGGGCCCAGCTGCTCATCAGTCAGAGTTGGGCAGCTAAAGAGGATGATAAACTGCCCAATTAACAGTCATTTTACAATGCCATTGGCTTTGTACCACTGGGGTACAGTGATGCAGGTCACCCAGAGTGGTCTTCCTTCAACAATCTGCAATGGCCCTGACAGGTATCCACACCACCCCTGCCATTGTGCCTCTGATGCTGCCAGTGGAGGATTCAACCCTCTGATCGCGAAGCTATTGGCCCTCTAATGGACCAGCAGTTCAGAGAGGCAGGTTACTGTGCTCCACTGGGGCAAGATACAGAGCATGGCCTCACAACCGGCTGCCACTGGTCTCTGTGGTCTTCCCAGTTGCTGGTGAGGACTCATGACACACATGTGGTCCCAACTCAAAGAGCAATTGTGTACTGCTCTCAAATCCAGAGCTGCTAGCGATCTGGATCGAGAGAACTAAAGTTAAAGCCAGTCAGGAAAATTCAGTTTTAAAAGATAATCAGAAATAAATCATTTTCAATTCACTTTGGAAGTGAAAGAGTCAGAATCACTGATTAGTGAATAACAATGAGTAAACAGGTTGTGACACCGGAGCTTTCACCATCTCATTTTGTTTGTACTGCCCGTTAAAGAATTACCCAACGAGAAATTACATCAAATATTTGGCAGCTTTTAGTGATGTGTGTCTCTATGGCAACATTACCACTTCCGACCTGAAACAACTTCCTCAGTTCATTCAGCTTTTTTTGTGCTCCCATATTGTTACCGCAAGACTGTGTTTGCAGGAAAAACATAGCAACAGTAACTCTCAGACACAATAGCATAATCCCATGGGAAATGCTTAATTTTCCTTTAAAAGCATTTGCGGAACTTTATCAGGAGACTTCTGTAGATTGCAATAATTATTTGCATTTCCTTCAGATAATTCTTGCGTAAATTGCTCAAACAGAGCAGAAATCATGTGAAAAACTGTTTTCCTGAGGAGAAGGTGATTCTTTTGTTTGATGCAAAGCATTTGCATGTTTGCTTTGTGATGCAAAAATGATGTTTCTTTTTATTTCTTAGTGTCCCGATTCAAGCCCTCGCTGAAATTTAACATTGACTGACATGATCACATGGACCAGGGACTCACTGATAGTGATAATCACCAACAACGATTATATAGCACCTTTCAAAAAATGGGGGATACAAAAACTGAAGTTGCTGGAAAAGCTCAGCAGGTCTGGCAGCATCTGTGAAGAGAAATGTTAATGTTTCGGGTCCACTGACCCTTCCTCAGGACGGAGTGAGGCGGCTGTGTAATTTTGTGCCATTGGCCAGTACACAAGTTGCCCTCATCCTCCTGCTCCCAATGCGTTTACATTTAAGCCAGATCAGAAGCAAAACTTCTAACCTCCTGAAAGCAGCTTGTTTGTTGAGGTAATTGCTTCCTTGTAAAGGTGCGTTGATGGTCTCTTGGTATTAATCCAGAATAGAGTTCTGGGGACCTGGGTTTTAATCCCACCATGGCAGATGGTGGACTAAGAATTAATAAAAATCTGGAATAAAGGGTCTAATGACGCTTGTTGATCGTCCAGAAAAACTCATCTGGTTCACTGGTTGTTAGGGACACTTTTGGAAGGCAGCTGCTGTCTTTACTGGTCTGGTTTACATACGATTCCACACCCACAGCAATGTGATGGACTCTCATCTGTCCTCTGGGCAATTAGGGATGAACAATAACTGTTGGTTTAGCCAGGGACGCCCACATCCCATAAATGAATGAAACAAAATAATTAAAAGGGCATTTGAGGGATTTTCCAGTTGACCTGTGGATTTCCCCATCTCCCATTTGGGAGCACAGCTTCAGTCTGGTCGCTAGGAGCCAAGCTGCAGTCTGTTTTCCAACACCACCCACGTACCTGGCCATGGATAGGGCCATATCTAGTTTAGTGCCCTTTCTAGTGACTCCCCTCCACAATGGTAGCTTGGCAGCTATGACCACTTAGTTTTCAGATGTTTTACAAGCACTGTAAGGGTGTTTAATGATAGAAAGGCCCTCTTTCTTACCCTTCCCTACAATATCCAGCTCTTTCGAAGCAGTTAATGATTGTTTCTCTTCAAATAATGTGTGGGATTATGGGGAAAAGACAGGAGAAAGCCAAGTAAGCATAGTGCCCATTCAGAAACCTGGTCACAAAGGTCTCCTCTTGCACTATTACGATTCTATGATTCAGAGCTGAAGGGCTTTCAACTAGTTTTCCAGTTTTTGAGAGCCTGCCTGCTGTTCTAATTGGATGGCAAGCCTAACTGCTAGTCACTAATTCTCCAATCCAGGCAAGTCCATTTGCATTTTAAGTTGACATGTGACCATGACTTTGGGGTCCTGACACAAAAAATGCAATATAACTGCAAAATGGGCAGCACGGTGGCGCAGTGGTTAGCACTGTTGCCTCACAGCGCCAGAGACCCGGGTTCAATTCCCGCCTCAGGCAACTGACTATGTGGAGTTTGCACGTTCTCCCTGTGTCTGTGTGGGGGTGCTCCGGTTTCCTCCCACAGTCCAAAAATGTGCAGGTGAGGTGAATTGGTTATGCTAAATTGCCTGTAGTGTTAGGTGAAGGGGTAAATGTAGGGGTATGGGTGGGTTGCGCTTCGGCGGGTCGGTGTGGACCTGTTGGGCCGAAGGGCCTGTTTCCACACTGTAAGTAATCTAAAAAAAAAGTCTTTATTTCTTAAGGTAGTTATCGTACAGGAGGTCTTGAAGTGCTTGGAACAATGTCAGCCAGATGGACCAAGTACAATATGAGGTCCCTGATTGGGGCTGTTAACCTGGTCTGATCTGTGAGTCCTGGCTGACAGATATGAACAGGAGGGTCAGAAGTTTTGCTCAGGCTAGGAGCCAGCTCTGTGCTAACTGGGTCAGTGTCATGTACTATGCACGTGTAAATAAGGCCAAGCAGTGTGGTGCTGGAAAAGCACAGCAGGTCAGGGAGCAGCTGAGAAAGCAGGAGAGTCGACGTTTCGGGCATAAGTCCTTTATCAGGAGTCAGCCCATTCCTGATGAAGGGTTTATGCCCGAAATGTCAACTCTCCTGCTCCTCGGACACTGCCCGACCTGCTGTGCTTTTCCAGCACCACACCTTTTGACTCCAATCTCCAACATCTGCAGTCCTCACTTTGACACGGGGACAGGGTACCGATCTTCAAGGAGTCATCTCAGATCCCCGATTTACAAACATCCAAAGTTACAAACCCTCCTACCTGACAATCATAGGTGCAATTTTTGAAGACCCAACATACAAACATTTCCTTAAACTGCAAAAGGCTGCTTTACATTGTCCTGAATTGGGCTTCGATTTGTGCACAACTCAACCTGTGACCAGACTCCAAAATGGAACCCATTCACGACCCAGGTGCTGTCTGTACTTTGGAAATGAAAAGCTCTGCCAAAATCCAATTGTCAAACAACATTAGCCTTTCTGGATTTTATTAGGAAGCTTGGTGCTCCCTAAGTTGAAAGGAAAATGTGTGTTGAAAGCATCACTTGCCAAACCTCTCTTCTTTAATAACCTTCCTGTTCCCTTGAACTGTGTGAATATTCAGTTTGCAGTCAGTCTGCTGATGATTATGGAAACAAATCACCACTTGCTCAAATAAAGTCATAAACCGGTTAGACTGAGTGGCCTGTTTCTGCCCTGTGTGTTCTTCTACGATCCGATGGAATCTGGCTGGTAACGTTCACGCCTCCGTGGCAGTATGTTGTGGGACTGAAGTACACAGGACACTGAAATCCCTGCACCCCCTTGTCAAACTATCAGAGGTGGAGGGGGGAATGGAGGTGGTAGCATGTTGTCTAGAACATCAGCTGTCCTTAATAAGAAATCAATAGGCTCAAGGTGGGATTTACTTAGCCCCACCTCCAGTTAGCTGCTGCCAATCAGAGGCTAAGCCCACTCCAGTACTTTCAGATAGAGCTGCAAATTAATCGATCAGGGTTTAGACAATTGATTTGGTCACCCACTAATTAGCAGGTTGGTCAATCTGGGGGAGGGTGGCGATGGGAGTGAGGATGTAGCTGAGGGTCTGGGGTTTAAAAGGCCAGGCTAGGGGGGTGGGGAATGAAACCTTGGAAAGGTCCTCCAGTGGGACAATGTATCTGTGGAGCAGGAATAACTCCCTCACCTCTCCCAGCAACCCCGCACCCACCCCCAAAGTTAGCTATGCTCTGTATTGAGAAACCTACCAGGCTGGTCACTTTGGTGTGTGCCTTCCCTGTTTCTACATGAGTCCAGATGAAGCATCGATTTCCCAATTTGTTCCGTAAGGGTTTTAGAACTTGAGCAATCTTATGGTGATATTGCTGAGCTGTTCCTCACTGGGCGTAAATAGCACAGTGTGGTCAGAGTTAAGGAAGAGATGAAGAGAGAAACAAATAGAGAGTGAGGCAGAAGCCTGAAGTCCAGCCATGTGAAGGTTAGAAAATTTCAGAGTAGACCAATTAGCAAAAGGAAATAGAGTTTATGAAAACGTGTTTCAATAATCTCTCTGTAAGATTCGAGCATGGTAAATCTTGACTACCACGTATTAAAGCACATAGTCTTCCTGTGCAATAAATAGTGTAATAAAGATACATAAGCCAGAAGACCGTGACTTCTTCTTAAACAGTATTGAATCCAGATTCTTAGATATTGACAAAAGATGTTCATGGGTCTCATGCACTAGATGACATATGACAAATATGCCCCAAAATTGTGCTGGGGGCAGGTACCAGCAGATAGTGGGCAGACCAGTTGCTGCATTATATGTGTTGCCCCACCATCAAAGGCATTGGTGGTGTGTAAACTCCAGCCTGTGGGGTCTGGCTGCACTCTACTGACTAGACATTATCTAGCCTGGCATTTCACCGCAGTACTGAGGCAGCATTGTTGGAGCTGCCAACTTTCAGGTGTAATATGAAACCAAACTTCATCTTCACTCTTGAGCTGGTCCACTTTAAAGAAGCAAGGAAAAGTTACAGACAGTGCCTTGGTATATTATTATTCTTCAACCAACATCACTGAAGGAGATAACTTGGTCATTGTTCATCTCAGTTTGCTGCATCTCACTCTGTGCACTTTTGACGCCTACGTTTCTGTATTTTGCTATAGTGACCCAACTTCGAAAGTGCCTGTAAATTGCTTTGGGCCATCCTTAAGTCATGAAAATTATAATATCAAGTTATTTTTGTCTTATGACATAAACATTTCCTCCTCATTCTGATCCATAAATAATCCATAAATGCATCAAAAGCTTTCCCAAACAAGTTAAAATCCATCAATAACTAATACTAAAAAAAACCTGTCTCAGGTCAGTTACAGCTCCAGTATCTCTCAGGAATCTATGCAATGATATTCCTTTTTCCTTAAAGACTGGAACACCTTTTCCAATGAACATGTACAAGGATGCACGTAGAAATTAAAGATAATGCTGGAATGGACATGCGATAAATTCAGATTACGTCCTAATACATTATAACAAGTTGGTTGTGCAGCTTTATTCTGTGGTGTGCTGTATCTTACCATGGATGGATGTGTGGCATTTGTTATAGCTGTGTGATTGGCATCTGACATTATACTTTCAGTATCCAAGTTGTCATCCTGTGTGACAGGGTGTTTAATCACATACAACTTGGATATGTCCGCTATTTCTTTGCAGGTTTTGACCATTGCTTATTTCAACACCATATGCCTTAGGCTAGGCACAAAGATGTAGTATCTTTCCACAAACCTATGTAATTGTATGAAGATCTCAGATTGTCTTGCTTTCAAGTTGAGGTAACTGTCTGCATGCTTGTTAACCATGTTGTTGTATCATCGCTCCCTTTTTTTCCAATCATGCACATGTTGGAGGGAAGAGCTGGATGAATTTGACTTCCAAGCATGTTAGCTGCTGGTGAGGGGAAGCCATTGCCTTGAGGAGCAGCACTTAGATTTAACATAGCCGTCTGAAAATCTGGCAACTCACTTTACATTTACTATCATGAATTATATCATACAAACAGTGTACTCTGCAAGACTATCAGACAGAGCATAGTGAGAAGAATATGTGTTAGCCATCCCATTTCCTGCACATGTGTTGGAAAGATACCCCACCACCAAGGATATATTTCCCTCCCCTCCCCTATCAGCATTCCATAAAGACCACTCCCTCCGTGACTCCCTCGTCAGATCCACACCCCCCACCAACCCAACCTCCACCC
>NC_057740.1:27957414-27959078 GCF_004010195.1 Chiloscyllium plagiosum | reverse complement strand
TTTTCCAGCAACACATTTTCAGCTCTGATCTCCAGCATCTGCAGTCCTCACTTTCTCCTTGGAAAGATACCCTAGTGCACTACAGACAGATACAAATTGTTGAGGAACACCAAGCGTAATTGTTATGGAAGTTAATGTGTCCACAACTGTTGTACATGTAATATCTTTGATTCATTGCACAAGAAGGAATTTCGGGAGGTTGTCAGTCAACGAAAGTAATTGACCTTGGAATGGAAAATATCAATCACAGTCTTGCACCACATTTCAGAATACATTTTGCTTGAACTGTTATTTTGTTGTTGGCTTCTCTCAATTTTATTCGCTTTCTTACTGTTGCCACCCTTTAAAAGAAATAGCTGAGCAGTGCCTGCACACGGAGTTCAAGACAAAAGAGATAGTAGAGTGATGTCACTCTCGCATCCTTCGCTGCTTTTGCTCCATTGCTGAGAAATCAAAATGGTGGAATCAACCAATGTCTGGACATAGGTAAGGCCTTATTAATGCATACAGTGGTTTTATTTCAAATAAGGGAAAGAAGAAAAGCTGACTAAGAGACAATGAGGGCTAATGAGCCTCCCTCTTCCAAATCTCTCTCCTTCTCTTCACTCTGTCTCTATCCGCTCACTTCCCAACTCCACCCAATCCCAACTTCACCATAAGTACCAGAATTCTCAAGTTCGTATCAGTTCTGAAGAGACGCTGGACTCGAAACATTAACTCTGCTTTCTCTCCACAACTACTGCTAGACCTGCTGAGTTTCTCCAGTAGTTTCTGTTTTTGTTTCCAATTTCCAACATCTACCGTTCTTTGTTTTCTTTTAACATCTCTGGACAAGTCAGCTGGAAAATTTCAAAAAGTTGAACTGAGTCTGTGGCTCCCTTAAGGCATCAGGAGCAAAGCCAGCTGCCTGAAGAGGTCTCCCAGTGACAGACTTGGTGGAGGGAGGGCAATGCTCTCAGCAGCTATTCTGGTCCTCCCCACCTGCATGATCTCAGCTGCAGCTACAGGCCAGTCCCCTTCTAACATGTTGGCTCAATGTCCAAAGCCATGTTTTGATATAAAACCTTTAAAAATGCACAGAGAGGAGGGCTCCCCCTCTGTCTCTTATCTGAACAGCAAGCTACTGTTCCCTCTCACCTGGGAAATGTCCTGTCAGCCTTACAGCTTTGAGAACTCCCCCCAGCATCTTAAACTGCAAGGCCACCACAAGGAGGTTGAGCAATTCATCAACTTCACCAACACATTCCACCCTGACCTTAAATTTACCTGGACCATCTCTGACATCTCCCTCCCCTTCCTGGACCTCTCCAGCTCCATCTCCATTAATGACAACCGACTTGACACTGACATTTTTTACAAACTCACCGACTCCCACAGCTACCTGGATTACACCTCTTCCCACCCTACCTCCTGCAAAAATGCCATCCCGTATTCCCAATTCCTCCGCCTCCGCCGTATCTGCTCCCAGGAGGACCAGTTCCACCACAGAACACACCAGATGGCCTCCTCCTTTAGAGACCGCAATTTCCCTTCCCACGTGGTTAAAGATGCCCTCCAACGCATCTCATCCACATCCCGCACCTCCGCCCTCAGACCCAACCCCACCAACCGCAACAAGGACAGAACGCCCATCAAAGTTTTACCTGCACATCCACTAATATCAT
>NC_057740.1:27932390-27957059 GCF_004010195.1 Chiloscyllium plagiosum | reverse complement strand
CAGCTCCAACCTTCCAGCTCAGCACCACCCTAATGACCTGTCCTATCTGCCTATCTTCTTTTCCACCTATCCACTCCACCCTCCTCTCTGACCTATCACTTTCATCCCCACCCCCATTCACCCATTGTACTCTTTGCTACCTTCCCCCACCCCCCTCTCATTTATGTCTCCACCCTTCAGGCATTCTGCCTCTATTTCTGATGAAGGGCTTTTGCCCGAAACGTTGATTTTCCTGCTCCTCGGATGCTGCCTGAACTGCTGTGCATTTCCAGCACCACTCTGATCTAGAATGTGTCCTTGCAACCACCAAGCAGAGAACCCAACACCAGAGATTACTTGCCTTTGTACTGGGTCCTCCATGATCCTGGAATTCTGAGGGTGCTTTTCCTGCAGCCGCCACATATTCCTCCATAGCACTGCTGAGCAGCACTTGCAGGTGCGGTTTCTGGCCCCACCCCCACTCACCCCAGCCACTGATTGCAGCAGAAGGCTCACCAATAGCCTGGCCACTATATGATTGGTGGTACGTTCCTGGAAGACTCAGCATGGGTCTCTCACTAGCTCTCCCACTGGTTGATAAAACCCCCTGTGCTTCAGGAAGACTTCTGTCAGATTGCAGTCATGATCCACACTTGACCCATTATTGGTGCCACTACCCAAAAAGTAAAACTCTACCATCGATGTCTTTGCCACACCCCCATCTCAAAATGATATGTTTGAGTCATCCAATGCTGTTGCTCCAGATCACTCCAGCTGGAGAATGTTGTACAGTATACGGGTTTCCACACCCGGGAGCAACCTTGTAATAATGTCGCAGAGTTAAATATCCCTGAGTGTAAGTTGTACAGTGTGGGCAGAGCTCAAACATTTTGTTGAATTCAGAAGACACAACAGACCCAAGTACAACATGGAGGTGATAGATTGGTCTGTACGTATTATCTTCGAGGAGAAAGTGAGGTCTGCAGATGCTGGAGATCAAAGTTGAAACTTTATTGCTGGAACAGCACAGCAGGTCAGGCAGCATCCAGGGAACAGGAGATTCGACGTTTCGGGCACAGGCCCTTCTTCAGGATTCCTGAAGAAGGATTCCTGAAGAAGGGCCTATGCCCGAAACGTCGACTCTCCTGTTCCCTGGATGCTGCCTGACCTGCTGTGCTGTTCCAGCAATAAAGTTTCAACTGTACGTATTATGACTATACATCAGAGCCTGGTATCTATGATTAACATGTATGGCTTTATTGAATATGAATGTATAATAAATAGTATTACTGTGAAGTCTAAGCCTTAGGACAGTTCTTGACTTTGCGCTCTCCTTGCCCAGAGTGTAAAGAATGCAAACACATGGTGATGTGCCAAACCACATGATAAAGCAGAAGGAACATGTGATTGGCTGGCAAGAGCAGAATTCGGCTCCACTGTGTCATTGCCACAATCTAACCAGTCTGTCACTATTCTGGCTTCACACAAGCTGAAACGGTCACACCTAGATGAGATGGTAGATAGCAGCAAAATGAGCACATGCCTTTGGGAGAGGTGAGAGAAGAAGAAAGCCTTAGAAAATGTGACTATTGTGGCATTGCAACCAGCAAAGGCAGAAGTGATCAGTAATATGACACTTCTACTAATTTAGAAAATTCTCTTTAAAGACTAAAAACTGTCAAGCAATGACTGATAACAGCCCTGGACTACTGGGAAAAGAAAAGGAAGTAAGATAATGTTCTCTTTTTAAAAAGAGAACGGAATCTGAAATAGTTGCAGCTAATACCATGCAACGGGGATACAATTCGGACAAAGAACAACCTCACGAGGCAGAGCACCAGAACTGCAACTATTGAAATCCTGAGGATTTTCCAAATGTCATCCCCCTTCCCGAGGGAGCAGTGAAAGTTTCTTACAGCCCTACAGCTGTTTTCAAAGCTGACATTCTTGGGAAGCCACAGGAGCTCTGCAAAGTTGCCACTTGGTGGGAAAAAAAAATAAGTTCCACAAATAGCTCCGTCATGACTGTTTTGAAAATACTGCAGTGCTTAATCTTTGCAAATCCCATCAACAAGGCTGTGTCTGTTTCGTCCTCGGTCTGCGCTGAACTGAGAGCAGAATACCCACCCTCACAATGTGATTGGTTCTCGTCTGAGGACACAGACCACACAGTGGAAACTGCATCTGTTCCAATAACTGTTCCCACTGCCCAGCGCTGCATCTGGTCTGACCTTCTCCTGATTAGTTTCCATGTAGCTTTGGCATTCTAAAAAATACTTTATTGTTTGTTGCCTCTGTAGAACTCAGACTAGAAAAAAAAATGCTTGGATTCCACCACAGACAGTTTAAAGCTATGCACATGTGAAAAAAAAACAGGATGTAATTGCTACTGATGCCCGTTGGTCAGTTCTTTGCGATCCCCCACCCTTTCTGTCATGAAAGTGCCCTGTTTTGGTGGCACACCGTTTCAGAGTCACAGCTCATCCTCTTGTGCACTGCCCAAGTAATTTTTCCTATGAATTGAGCTTAAACAGTGAATATCACTTGTCCGAAAAGAACAAATGCTGGAGATCACAGTGGGTCAGGCAGCATCCCATGAGAGAGAAAGCTAACGGTTCAAGTCTAGGTGACTGTTCATGTTCTGATGAAGAGTCACCTGGACTGGAGACGTTGGCTTGCTCTTTCTCCATGGATACTGTCTGACTCACTATGATCTTCAGTGTTTGCTGTTTTCAGTACAGAGTCCAGCATCTGCAATCATTTGCTCCTGCAATATCCCTTGTCCGGTGGTCCATTCCCTATGTGCCCACTAACCCACTGAGATCAAGATTGAGAATTTAATCCCCTGAGGGCAAGTGGCTAATGAGAAAGCTCAGCCACAGCTGTATAAATCACCCCAGTGTTACGCTGTCTATCCACTGCCTACATGCTTACAGTGGGATGTTGATGACAATGACAGAACATCACAGCGACGTCAGTCAGCAACACAAATACAGTGGTAAGGTTTGGTTCTGCAGAGTCTTTCATTCGGGAATGGAGGTAGGGGTTCGTGGTGTGGGTATGTTTGCCGAGCAGGGAGGTTGATTTGCAGACATTTCGTCCCCTGTCTAGGTGACATCTTCAGTGCTTTGGAGCCTCCTGTGAAGCGCTGCTGTGCTGTGTCTTTTGCAGGTAGGGGTGTATCACAAATGTGAAAGGCCTGAGGGTTTCCAGGTGGGGTGTAGAAGAACTCTGTTGTTCCACCTGATTCCCAAAAGGATAAAAAGCACATCTTTTTCTTACCCTTTACTGAGCTGATCTCTTCTGACCTGGGTTGACCTGACAGGTAAAGCCTCAGTTAGTTTCCCAACTCAGGCCTGAGTTAATTTACATCAGGGCCCCGTGGCATCATCCAGGGTGGAGGAGTGTGGATCACAGGATTCCTCAACCCACTAAGAAAGGTCTCCCCTCACCTCACTATCTGGGATTTATAAATGGGTGCTCATGACAGCTGCATTACAGGTAGAATCTTAAAATATCACTGGGGCTCTGGCGACACTAATTAGCGTTTAACAGCCTCCCTCTTGAATCAGGTAATGATTTATGTTTCAAAGTGACAGTGATGACAGGCAGTTAAATGCAGGAGAATGGGACGGTAAATTTTCAGGGAAGATTCTAACCATGAAGCTGCTCATTTCCTGCTGGGAAGATTTCATTCAAATTGCCCCTGGTTTTCAGCACAGAAAAGCATCGAGGAAGAACTCAAGCAGCAACTGGGCAAGGCACTACATAAATGCAAGTTTTTCTCTTTGGGGCAATCTAATAAACAAGAAGGTATTGACAATTCTTGATATCCATTAATTGTTAGTTATTGATTCTCAACTATTGATCCTTCCTCAACATAGAGTCACAGAGTCATAGAGATGTACAGCATGGAAAAAGACCCTTAGGTCCAACCTGTCCATGCCGACCAGATATCCCAATCCAATCTAGTCCCACCTGCCAGCACCCTGTCTATTTCCCTCCAAACCCTTCCTGTTCATATACCCATCCAAATGCCTCTTAAATGTTTCACTTTCACTAGCCTGCATCACTTCCTCTGGCAGCCCACTCCACACACACAACACCATCTGATTGAAAAACCTGCCGCTTAGGTCTCTTTTATATCTCTCCTCTCTCATCCTAAACCTATGCCGTCTAGTTGTGGACTCACCTATCCCAGGGAAAAGGCCTTGTCTATTTACTCTATCTATGCCCCTCATGATTTTATAAACCTCTATAAGGTCACCCCTCAGCCTCCAACACTCCAGGGAAAACAGCCCTAGCTTTGAGTCATAGAGTCATAGAGGTGTACAACATGGAAATAGATCCTTCAGTCCAACCCATCCATGCCGACCAGATATCCCAACCCAACAACCTCTCCCTATAGCTCAAATCCTCCAACCCTGGCAACATCTTTGTAAATCTTTTCTGAACCTTTTCAAGTTTCACAACATCCTTCCGATAGGAAGGAGACCAGAACTGCACGCAATATTCCAACAGTGGCCTAACGAACGTCCTGTACAGCTGCAACATGACCTCCCAACTCCTGTACTCAATACTGTGACCAATAAAGAAAAGCATACCAAATGCCATCTTCACAATCCTATTAACCTGTGACTCTACTTTCAAGGAGCTATGAATCTGTAGTCCAAGTTCACTTTGTTCAGCAACACCCCCCAGGACCTTATCTTTAAGTGTATAAGTCCTGCTAAGATTTGCTTTCCCAAATGCAACACCTCGCATTTATCTAAATTAAACTCCATTTGCCACTCCTCAGCTCATTGGCTCGTCCAGTCAAGATCCCATTGTAATCCGAGGTAACCCTCTTTACTGTCCACTACACCTCCAATTTTGGTATCATCTGCAAACTTACTAACTATACCTCTTAACCTCACATCCAAATCATTTATATAAATGACGAAAAGTAGTGGACCTAGAACTGATCCATGTGGCACTCCACTGGTCACAGGCCTCCAGTCTGAAAAAAACCCTTCACCACCACCCTCTGTCTTCTACCTTTGAGCCAGTTCTGTATCGAAATGGCTAGTTCTCCCTGTATTCCATGAGATTTAACCTTGCTAATCAGCTCCCATGGGGAACCTTGTCGAGCGGCTTACTGAAGTCCATATAGATCACATCTACCTATCTGTCCTCATCAATCCTCTTTGTTACTTCCTCAAAAAACTCAATCAAGCTTGTGAGACATGATTTCCCACGCACAAAGCCATGTTGACTATCCCTAATCAGTCCTCACATTTTCAAATACTTGTAAATCCTGTCCCTCAGGATTCCCTCCACAACTTGCCCACAACTGACGTCAGGCTCACAGTCTATAGTTCCCTGGCTTGTCCTTACCTTCTTTCTTAAATAGTGGCACCATGTTAGCCAACCTCCAGTCTTCCGGCACCTCACCTGTGACTATCGATGATATAAATATCTCAGCAAGAGGCCCAGCAATCACTTCCCTAGCTTCCCACAGAGTTAGGGTACACCTCATCAGGTCCTGGGGATTTATCCACTTTTATCTGTTTCCATCAAATAAGATCAACGAACCCTCGAGGAACAGTACACCATGTGTTGATGTGTTCAGAAGAGGACGCTAGAAAATTAGAATTAGAATTAGGTTTTATTGTCACATGTACTCAAGTACAGGGATACAGGAGTACAGTGAAAAGTTTACAATATTGTCACTCATTGTGCCGTCTTAGGTGCAAGGTTCCCAGGTACAAAATCTTAGGTACAAAGCAGAAAATAAAGAAATAAACTAAAAGTTCAACATTTCAGTATTTGCCAGTACAAAGTAGTAAATAACAAATAAAGTTAAAAAGTTCCAAATTCTACTCCTTATTTGTGTGAAGGATCTTAATCAAACAAAACTTGAGTTTAAATATGTCTAATGTCTGAGTGGCAAACATACGCAAGTGTACAACAAAACATTATGGACAAATTAATATAATGCAATTGATTTCTGATCAGTAGAGTTATTCCTATCAGGATTTGTTTAACCTTCATTAGCCAAGGGAAGTGAGCTAAGGTTCCTCTTTATGATTATCATCCAAGAGTCCATCTGAATTGGTTATTTGAGTTTGATATTAAAAACATAAGAAAGATTAATGCGTAGGAGAAGGCCCTTCAGCCAATGGCATCCATTCAAGCCATGAAGAGCTTTCCAATCTAATCCCACTTTCCAGCTTTTACCCTATAGCTGTGTGGGCTATGGGGCATTGTGCATTTCTGAGGGTTCTTCTTTATTCTCTATTTTCCAGTCTTTGGTCATCTCTTGCTTTGTTTTTTTTTGCCTTCTGGATATATATTCAGATTCCTACTGCCCTGCCAAATGTATTTAAATTTACACAAAGCACTAGAAAACGTCCCTCCCAAAATCATGGTCCCACCACTGCAGAGGCACAAACAATCTGCCTTAGTTAGGTCCTACCTTTCCCAAAACAATCCCAGTGCCCCAGAAGATGAAAATCCTCCCCCCTGCACCGTCTCTCCAGCTTCACTCAGCTCCACCATTCTTTTACTTCTCTGTTGTCAATCTGTAATCCATCGCCCTCAGCTGGATTCAGAACTGAATTTGGAAGGACCATGCCAACCTCTGTACCCCAATTTCAGCATGAATCACTTCTATCAAGAGAGGGAAGCTATGGGGGGTAAAAAGAAGAAAATGTCATTCTAGGTCTATTATCTGTACATTCACATTAAGATGATTCTAATTATCCATTCTGATTAGAAGAAGAGTCAAACTCAAATCGTTGACCTTGTAAGATTTGATTTGAATTATTACTGTCACATGTACCGAGTTACAGTGAAAAGTGATGCCTAATGTGCTTTACAGACAGATCGTACTATACAAGTGGTATACCAGGGTAACAGAACAGAGAACAGGAAATAGTGTTCCAGCTGCCGAAAAGGTGCAGAAAGAGGTCAATATTAACATGAAAGAGATCTATTCAAAGATCTGATAACAGCAGGTAAAAAGCTGTTCTTGAATCTTTTTGTACCTGTATACAAACGTTTACTCCTTCCTCAGATGCTGCCAGGCCTACTGAGTTTCTCCACATATTGTTTTCATTGTGGATCTCCAGCAATCGCACTGTTTCGCTTTTATCATACTTTCTCCTCGATTATATGATCAAGCTAATACCAAGATATCTGAAAGTTTACAAGACATTTTATCACAGATTTTCCCAATTAAATTACATCTCCTGAAACAGATGAATAACTTCAGACAAAGCCTCCCCAACTGCTCCCTTCTTTCCAAAGTTGAAATCAGTAGAATATCAACCAAACTTTGCAAATCAAATTATTGAACCTTGGCTGGTAACACACCACCAAGAGTCTCTGAGGCAGACTATTCTGTGAGCAATTTAATCATGTCATGTGTAGCTCTCATGGTTTTAAACAAAATACTATGCATTCAGACTGTATTCCAGGAGTTCAGCATCCAATCCAGGCTGACTCTGCACTCTAGGCAACACACCAACATTACAAATGTTCAGGTAATATTAATGATGTAGAGGTGCCAGTGTTTGGACTGGGGTGGACAAAGTTAGAAGTCAGGAGAAAGTGAGGACTGCAGATGCTGGAGACGAGAGTCAAAAAGTGTGGTGCTGGAAAAGCACAGCCAGTCAGGTAGTATCCTAGGAGCAGGAGAGTCAACGTTTCAGACATAGGCTCTTCATCTTCATCTATTCTTGCTCTCTCCTGCTCCTCAGATGCTGCCTGACCGGCTGTGCTTTTCAAGCGCCACACTCTTTGATAAAGTTAGAAGTCACATAACACCACCAGGTTATAGTCTAACTGCTCCTTCATCAGGTGAAGGGGATGTTCTCCGAAAGCTTGTGATTTCAAATAAACCTATTGGACTATTACCTGGTGTCATGTGACTTCAGGTAATATTAATTATGGTAATGTAAAGATGAGCATTAAAGATCCTCCATTCAATGAAAATGAAGGGGTTTTCTCCTTGCCTGGGTCAATTTATCTGCCTCACCCAACACCATCAAAAACGGGAAAATTATTCGTTTGTCTCACAGCTGTTTGTGGGCCTTGTGATTAAGATTAAGACGTCTGCCATATTTGCTCACATAACAATAGTGATTGCATTTCAAAGCAATCAATTTAGGTGAAGTACTTTAAGAGGTTCTGATAGACATGATAAGGTGTCGTGTGAAAGCATATGTAATTTTTCCTTTTTAGCTCACTGTTTGTATTGTGTAATTTTGACACTTTTAAAGTATTTCCTGCAGAATGGCTCCATTAGCAATCTGTCACTTGTCCCAGACATTCAATAGGCATAGCAATTAAGAAAGTAATGATGTGTTTGAATCAAACCTGTCTTCTACTTTGAATGAAAGTCAAGGTTAGGCTCCCCACAGGCAAAATGCAAAATTGGCATGTGTGCACCCCATTATACAGCCTGCCTGATCCTCCATTCCAATGAAGTTAATGGCAGGTTGTGTGATGGGCAGTCAAACTGTTCACACCTATCATACAACCCTACCAAAATTAAACGTTCCATTAGAAATCTGTCAATACTGACAGATGCACCATTTAGGAGCAGACATACAGAGAAAACACAATAACTAAATTATACACAAGCTGAAACACATTGAAAAAGCAGACGGACCTTATTTGGTCTGTGAAAATACACTTCTCTGCTTCTCTAGAATAGTACAATGAGACACGTTATGTCCACCTTACAGGCTACTTTAGTAGTTGGAGCCTATTTGGGCGATAATTTGGGGCATTGATGTAACAAGTTCCAAATCCACGTGCCAAGAAAGTTTTGCGTTCTCACTGAGCTGAGTAATTTTGTCTCCATGGAAACGCTTAACAAAAGGTATAGGTTTACCATACAGGTCTGTTAGTTAATAATTATTTGTTTTTAAAAAGTGCATAGTTTCTAAGGTTACTAGCCTGTAAACATTATGCTGAGAAGTCCTGTTTTCAAAGGGAAAACTTGGGGAATACATTCACAGCTCGTCCCTTTGTGCAGGAGGCTTGATAGCAGTGCAGTGTCTAGAACGGAATGGGGAAGGTGTCTGAGATTTTTTTCAAAACTGAAATGTAGAATGTGATATTGGTGCACTTGTAAATGTATCTTTACAGTTAGTTCATACAATGCAAAAATTCTCAGGTTTTAAGTTACAAGGAAACCAATGGGTCTCCAGGTTCTTGGCTAAATGTCTATTCCTCTTGTAGGATTCTGTTGGCAGTACGCATTGTCACCCTATTCCACCCTCTTGTGACTAACAGGAAATTGCAGACAAGCCTAATGTTGTCCTCATCGAACATCTTCACATGAGCACACTGAACGACGTGTTACTGGTTAGCAATCTGAATCAGATTGATTTTGAGCCTCTTAGTCTTGGGTCACAACTAGAGCTTGGCTCAGATAAACTAATTCAATGCAGGCAGCAGAACATGGTATTAATTTTTTTAAAAATGACGGCGCAGGCACCGTAGGTAGTATTTGGGGTCGTCGGAGCCTGTTTTGCTCCAGGTCAGCAGCATCCTTTTCTCTACGTACCTCTCGTCTTCTTTTTTATCTTCTCTTTCTTCATCTTCGAGGTCAGTGATGTCAGCTGCATGGTAGCTGCAGCATCAGCAGTGCGATTGGGACTCCTCTGAGTCCTTGGTCTTGGCTCCACCCTCTGCAACTGGATCCTCAGCTTCCTGACCCACAGACCACAATCAGTGAAGATAGACAACAGCACCTCCTCGACACTGGCATCTCCCACCTCCCCACCCCCCACCCCCACCCAGCAAGGATGTGTTCTCAGCCCCCTACTATACTACCTATAAACCCAGAACTGTGCAGCCAAATTCCATACGAGCACCATCTACAATTTTGCTGACAACCCCTCCGTAGAAGGCCTGATAACAAACAACAATGAGGCAGAATACAGGAGGGAGATAGAGGGCCTACTGTCGTGGTGCAATAACGACAATCTCTCTCTCATTGTCAGCAAAACAAGACAACGGATCATTAACTTCAGGAGGAAGGGAGGAGGACACAGCCCCATCTACATCAATGGAGCTGCTGTGGAAAGGTTCAAGAGCATCAAGTTCCTAGGAGTGACAATAACCAACAACCTTTCCTGTGTGTGACGGTCAAGAACACACAATGCCTTTTCTTCCTCAGGCAGCTCAGGAAATTCAGCATGATCAATAGGACCCTCATCAACCTTTACAGAAACGCCATAGGAAGCATTCTATTTGGGCACATATGGCCTGGTATAGCAACTGCTCTGCCCAGGACCATAAGAAATTACAGAAGTTTGTGTGCACAGCCCAGACCATCACGGAAGCCAACCTCCCATCCATGGACTCCATTTACACTTCTCAATGCCACAGAAAGGCTGCCAACATCATCAAAGACCCCTCTCACCCTGGTAATGCTGTCTTTCAAACTCTTCTGTCAGGCAGAAGATACAGAAGCTTGTACACACGTACCAAAAGGTTCAAGAGCATACTTTTCCCTGCTGTTATCGGATGGCTGTCGAGAGTGTGGTGCTGGAAAAGCACAGCAGGTCAGGCAGCACCCGAGGAGCAGGAGAATTGACGTTTCAGGCAGAAGTCCTTCATCAACCTTTCAGAAGCCCCACCCTAGGTCCTAATTCCCAGCCCTGCCATTTTAAAATTCCTGATGAAGGGCTTCTGCCCAAAATATCGACTCTCCTGATCTTCGGATGCTGCGTGACTTGCTGTGCTTTTCCAGTACCACACTCTCACCTCTGACCTCCAGCATCTGCAGTCCTCACTTTCTCCTAGTTATCAGATAGCTGAATGGACCTCTCTAACTTCAAATAATGTTGCTCTTGTTAAGGTTGATCCTGCTTTCTGCAGCTCCCATTCAGCTGTAACCTTGTTTGCCTCGCTGTGTCTAAGCACCCTTTGATCTGTATGTCCTTGTTTGGTATGATCTTCCTGTACTGCTCGCAAAACAAAATTTTTCACTGTACTTAGGTACATGTGACTACAATAAATCAAATCATATCAAATCCTGACAGCAGTAGGAGACTCCTGGAGGTGGTAGGCTGAGAGCCTGGACGTTTGGCAGCATTGCATGGCAACAGAGCAGGGTCTCCTGGTGCACCAACGCCATTGTTGCTGTTCCCAGAGCGGGATTCCTAGAGGATTGGAACATTTCGCAGAGACCTTGCAGAAACCCCTGTAGCCATGCGGGAGAACCCAGTTTGAAGAGAAGATTAACTCTTGTTCAGGTAATTTCTCTTTATTCTTTTTGTAGCTCAAAATGAAGCCAGATTATGGCGACAAAACATTTTTCACTGTATCTTGAAGATATGTGTGACAATAAAATCATTCACTCATTAACAATGGATGACTACCACTCAGCAAGGTGTGAAATTTGTTTGACCATTTATTCTGGGGCAGGGACCACAGGGGGAGCTTGAGCTCATGTTTTGCTTTAGACATGATGAAAGGGGAGAATATCCAACTTGGATTTTACGTTGAACTAAATAGTTTTGAGTAGTGTTTCTATTATTGGCTGGATGGCAGGTGCATTAGAGCCAGCTGGAGACATGTTTGCTGTTTAATGCACAAAATCCCCTTATGTGCATATACTGATGTATCCCACCGGGCATACACAGAATTACCAGCTATCATAATTCATTTGAAAGATTTCCTGCTGAACAGAGTTAATTCGGTGATGTTTCCTATGCCTGCTTGATCTCTGTGCGTCTCTTTCGCTGCTCTTTACAGTCTTCCTCCAGTCTTGCTGCATTTTCTTGCCCGCAGACATCCTTTTACTGGCCTCAGAGTGAAAATTTCCACAGGCTCTGACATTTATCTGGCATTCCCAGCTTCTCTTGAAAGCTCTGCAGTTCTCATTCTCTTTCCTCAGATGGTGTGCTAAGCATTGGCTTGAGAATTAGAATACCCAGAAACACAGTGAGGTGGAATTGAGGAGAGCAGTCATTTTCATTTCCCTTGCCTGGGTTGTAATATGTTGGATTTTAGTGCAGTAGATTTCACCTTACTGCTGAAAGCAAAACTCATCCTATTTTATTTCTACACACAATATTGGGGAAATGCGCTTTTTTTAGCAATCAACTTTAATAAGAAACAAGATGATTTCAATAACTCTTCGCAGTGTTTATGCTTTAAAAATGAAAAGACTGCCTAATTCCTGCAACAAGTTTGTCAGAGGTCACGTGCTGAGGGATTTTTGATGTCTTTTTCTTGTTTTGCTACTGTGCCTAAATGTCAATACATAAACAAGCTGATTTTTTTTACCTGCAGTAATGCTATATCATATAGTAGGCATAGCAATGATACTTTCAGACTTATATTAATGAGATGCTGTTTAATTTTTAGCTGACAGACCTAAATTCTCATAGTTATGGGAAATATTGTCTTTGCATGGAAATCGTAGCCAGGTTATTTATAAATGTATTTGCAATTTCATATAAAAACAGATGAAACCTTCTTCCTTACAGGATCCAGAACTTCCTGGTAATCAATTGCAGATCCTTTCTCGATAAGCTGGAATAATAGGGAATATACTGGCAGGCTCCACTTCCTGTGAAGAGCCTGATTTGACTCTGCTCCCAATTCACAAAGTTTCTGATTTTCCAGTAACCTCGCTGAACATGAGTCACAGCAAGTTGAGCATAGTGACCTCCAGCCTCAACTCCCTGAGCTGTGATCTCTGGCACAGGAAGAGCTGTCAAAAATTTGCCTACTGACTGCATGAAGGAACCACTATTGTGTACACAATCTCAAAATCAAGGGCCTTGGATATCCTGGTGGTTGGAAACAGGAAACTGGTGTACATTGTGACATTTGCCTACATCAGCTAGTCAATACAATGAAAGCCAATGACAGATAATAACAGCTGGCAAACCCCGTCTACAAATTTTCAATGTAAACCAAGCTCTTTGTGGAAACATTAACTTGTAATGTTTTCCTCAAAGTTCCACAGGCAACAGTCAAGCTTCTGCATCTCATGCATTTGAATATTCTGCATGTGTTTCAGCATTCTAACATCTACAGGATTTTATTTCTGTGTGCTTCCATGCACAATCTTGACAATGAGACTCGAGTCACATCCTAAGCTCATTCCTGTTGAGTTCCTAGAAAGTGATTTAGAAAGGGGAAGTTAAGCGTATCTTTTATTTCCTCACCCAGCAGTTCAGCTGCTCAATGTCAAATTTCATTCTGCCAAAGATCGGAAGTCAAATATTCTGGTCTATGTGGTCTGTTTGCCTGATTGAGGGATCATTGAACTCAATCAATATAATTTCATCATAGACCATTGCCCCTCTAATGGTTGAGCTGGTTAAGTTCATGATCCATGAAAACTAGGATGATTTGAATTACAGTTTATGCTGTGTGACTTATTTTTGATTTGTTCATCTCAGTGAAAACTGAAATTGCTGCAGTGTTCCAATTTTGGGGAAGGACAATTATCCAGAATTTCTTCACTTTGCCAACAGAATTGGACTAGATTGCAATGGCAATTTAGTCAACCAAGCATTAGATACTCCCATTCTGGATTAGTGGTGCTGGAAGAGCACAGCAGTTCAGGCAGCATCCAAGGAGCTTCGAAATCGACGTTTCGGGCAAAAGCCCTTCATCCTGATGAAGGGCTTTTGCCCAAAACATCGATTTCGAAGCTCCTTGGATGCTGCCTGAACTGCTGTGCTCTTCTAGCACCACTGATCCAGAATCTGGTTTCCAACATCTGCAGTCATTGTTTTTACCTATTAGATACTCCCAACCTGGGCTTGATGTTAGACCAAATGACAGGCTTTCTCAGTTCAAATGTCTAATGAATGGGACTGATTTTTAATTTAGACAAACAACAAGCAGGCATTAGATAGAACATACAGCACTGAACAATTTTCATGGTTGCATCTTATGAACAAGCCATCAGCCTTTGGAGCTTGACCAGGCAGCTCACTAATCAGACTGGTGGAAATATGGTGACTCCTTCACAGGTTGAATTCCTCTAAAGGTAAGGCAGATGATAAAGAAGAAATCAGCTTCAGGTGGCATGGCATTTGTGGGGCAGCTGAGAGGAATATTGAAGTATTATTGATAAGGTGACCCAGTTACACTTAACAAGGCATCCACATATGTCAAGTGAAAGCTCAAAGATTGCACCAATGTCCTATGTTCACTATTGGACCCCAAGTTGCTGTAGGCTAAGGAGGTGTCCATCTATTTGTGGCAAATGGCACCATATGATGGACCTCAAAATGGCTGTGTTGTGACTGTTAGCACTCTGTTAGCTCATTTCCATCTGATAAATACGGCAGCTGAATTATGAGGCTCTTGGCTCAAACGTCACTCCTCAAACTCAGCACATAATTGGATGTAGGACCGAGGCAGTGCTGCATTGTCGGGGAGGTGTTCTTTGGATGAGCTGTGAATCTCAAGGCTTTTCTGGTTCATTCATTTGCATGTCTGGTACTATGAGATGTTTCTGATACGTCTTTAACAAATATTAGGCTTGCTTTTCCTTAAAAATGGAAACTAAACATCCAGAGGGTAATTTCGATATAATCCACCTCGTGAACAAATTATCAAATTTGCCTAAATGCACTCTGAGAAATTTGTTTACTGTTGGCTGCTTTCCACCTGGTCCTGTTAGGATATTCCCAGTATCTTTTGAGGTCCAAATTAGTTTCCAAATGTCTGTCTTCATTTTTAAAGGTCAGTGTATCCACTTCAGGGTCTTACACATTATTTCATTCTTATTGCAATGTTTTCTGCGGATCTTTACCACGAGCAAAACAAATACCAAATCTCAAGCCATAATCCCACAGATGCTGTGTTCTTAATGCCCAGGACCTGGCGACAGTGGCATAAAGACTCGATAGAAGATCAAAATGTTAGAAGAGTCCTCCTCACCATCCAACCAAAGGAGGTAATTTTCAGGGATGGTTGAAGTTCTACTTGAGATAATTTAAAGCTAAGTCACTAGGCACCAAGTTGAAATGGAAAATCTTTCACATGGCCCGCCTATTGAAAAACAGAACAGAGTCAAATTTTCTGGAACTGACTGGAATAAAATCAGAGAATGCTTGAAAAACTCCAGCAGCATCTGTGAAGACAGAAAGAGAATGAACATCTTGAACCCAGTATTGGCCTTCTTCAGAATTCACAGACACTAACTGGCCTTGGTCAAACTGTAACTTCCAACGGAACCCATAATAACAATGGAAACATCAACCATTAATGAGGTGAATTATTAGTAACTGCTCATAATCCGAGTAATAATTTGGTATTAAATTGTCTAAAAAGGGCTTCTCATCTGGCACGAGATGATTATTTTGTCTGATTCAAGATCCCTATTGATTATACATTGTCTGCATTGGATTCTTCCAAATATTGCTAAATAATCATGTTCATAAGTTCCTAAGATATCGGAGCAGAATTAGGCCATTTGGCCCATTGAGTCTGCTCCGCCATTCAATCATGGCTGATACAATCCTCACCCCCTTTTCCCTGCCTTCTTCCCATAACCCTTCAACCCATTACCAATTAAAAATCTGTCCAACCCCTCCTGAAATGTACTCACTGTATCAGCATTCACCGCACACACTATCAACATTTGACAGGGTAGCGAATTCCACAGATTCACAACCGTTTGGCAGAAGTAGTTTCTCCTCAACTCTTTCAAATGTCTGAGCCTTTGATTGTTCCACCGAACTGATATTAGCTTTGGCCTAATTAAAATCTGACAGCCATTCTCATAAGATGAGTTCCATTGGAAATGTTCAGCTTGCTAAGACCCAAAATAGTTATTGATTGCAAATGTAAAAAAGTGCACAGAAATGTTTCCCTTGTTGGTACTGGAAGCCCATCAGTGTTCCTTCATGCCAACAGCACATTCTCATTCAAGTGTGTCACCTGCAGACTGACAACTAAGATGACATAAGAGAGGAAACACCCATGTGATGTACTGTGACTTTTCTTTTTTAGCTCTACACTTTGTGGAGAAGTGTTGATACACACTGTCTATTTCTTCCTGTAACCTCTCATGTACAGAATGAGCTGCCAGAGGAAGTGGTAGAGGTGAGTACAATTATAACATTTAAAAGACAGTTGGACAGCCACATAGATAGGAAAGGTTTAGAGGGATTCTGGATCAGTGGTGCTGGAAGAGCACAGCAATTCAGGCAGCATCCGAGGACAGGCCTGTCCTCGGATGCTGCCTGAATTGCTGTGCTCTTCCAGCACCACTGATCCAGAATCTGGTTTCCAGCATCTGCAGTCATTGTTTTTACCTTAAGGTTTAGAGGGATATGGGTCAATGGAAATAGTTCTGTTTAGGAAACCTGATAGGCATGGACATGTTGAGCTGAAGGATTTGTTTCCATGCTGCATGCAGTGACTTCTCCAACTATTATTCAGACCACTGCTTGCACCCAAACATTTTAATCCTTGGGACCGTAAGTATTACAAGAGTACTGTTGAGTCTATCAATTTGTTACTGTCCTTTGTGCAGCACTCCAAGCCAATCTCTTTGTTCTCTTGTCTCAAGCTGCCGATCTCCACACCTCCCTACTTGGAAGCACATTTTAACCCATTCACCCGACTGATAGCAATTAAATTCTGGATTAGTGGTGCTGGAAAAGCACAGCAGTTCAGACAGCATCCGAGGAGCAGTAAAATCGACGTTTTGGGCAAAAGCCCTTCATCAGGAATACAGGACTGTATTCCTGATGAAGCTCTTTTGCCCGAAACGTCGATTTTACTGCCTCTCGGATGCTGTCTGAACTGCTGTGCTTTTCCAGCACCACTAATCCAGAATCTGGTTTCCAACATCTGCAGTCATTGTTTTTACCTACCTGATAGCAATTAAAGTGTCTTGGTCGCTTGTAGATCAGGGAGGTGCTGGGTCACTGTCACTTCCAATTTAAGAAATAATATTTGCATGGGTAACTAATCAGCAGACCCAAAGTAAATGGAATTTTATTTCCAATAAGCTTAACAGACTTGCAATCACATTTTTGGTCTCTGTCAATGATCTGAGGTCTGGCCTAAATAAGGTTGCCCTGCTGCCTTGCTCCCAGTATCAAGAGAGTCAGGAAGGTTAATTGATCCTCTGGATAACTCAAGAAATGCAGCAATTCAACCAGGCTTTTAAAACAGCACTTTCAAAACCGACAATGTCCTCTACCCCTTAGAAAGACGAGGGCAGCAGGTGTATGGAACACTATCACTTGCAAGTTCCCTCCAAGCCACTCACCAACCGGACTTTGCTGTTCCATTATTGTCTCTGGGAGCAAAATCCTGGAAGTCCCCAGCTACCCACGCTCTACACGACATGCATTTAGCAATAGAAGAAGGCAGCTCACCACCAATTTCTCCAGGGATGGGCAATAAATGCTAGCCTAGCCAGCAACACCACATTCCATTTGATTTTTCAAAACATGTCCCTTCAGGGGTCCGAAAGTACATGAGTTCTCTTTCAGGTCAAACAAGGACAGTTTAGTTCTCCTCTGCACTGTCTCTCAGCTCTTATTGGCACTCTCCATCCAAATGCACCCCACCCACCCAGAATGGATAGGAAGAGTATAATTGGGATGATGAAAACACTGCATGGTCACAATCACCTGAGCCTTATAAGCATACAGAGGGACAGAGAACCAAATGAACTCATTAGTTGGAAAGCAGAAACTCACTAGCATTTGATAAAAGCCCACTTCCCAGTCCCCACATTACCCAATCGTGTGAAACTCAATCTAGCTTTGCTTTTCTGTCATTTTATATTCTGCTTTCAAAGTAATTCAAAGTAATTGCATCCTTTTACTTTGAAAATGCTGCAGCTACAACAAGAATATTCGTTGATGCTCTCTATCTGGCTGACAGACTGGTACATTGTCGTTCAGCTCTTGATTACAGTGTAAATATGACCCCCCAAGAAGAATATTTGCATAACCATCAGTTTATTTTTCTGTTCTGTTTCTTTCTTATATTTTAGTCTATTTCAGTCACTTATAGCAGTTTTATATCTCTTAACGGTCCTGTGTTGTTTAGTCAGTAGCTGTGCTTTTTAACATACACTTCTCAGCTACACTTCTGATACCATGTCCTAAGCACAACAGACACCAAGCTGGACAGAAAGAATTCTTTTCTGAAGTGTCAGTCAGATGGCTGCCTGCATTGCATGTGCCTCATGGTAGAGGTCACACAGTGATGACAGACCAGGAAGGACATTTGCATATGATTGCATTTCAATCCAAGCAGTTTTGAATGAATAAATTTTTAAAATCATATTTGGAGCAAGAAAGGTTTCTGAATCAAATTCTACTGAGCAATTTACCTCTCAGCCCCGGTGTCCTATTGACTGATTTTGTTAGGGAACAGCAGTGACAGTCAATGAAAAGTCTTGTGCTCGTTTACTGCTTACTGCAGAGATAGCAAAGAATGTGGAAGAATCCTCACTCAGTGGGAACTCTGCTGTAACAGGGAAATGCAACAGCGAATCAGCAGTTGGAATCAGGCCCGTGGTACACCAGTACAGGTTTGAAAATGCACATGCGTCCTTCCAATTCTGTGAGTCACCTCTTGCCCTATGCTTGGCTCCAGCTTTAGTTTGAATGTTGCAGAACACAGCATTGCAATTATATTGGGCAAGCATTTCAAATACATACACCACAATGTTGATCTTTTCATTTGTGTAAATTCCCTATTTTGACTGCCAAATAAAGCCATAATTCTCTTCGTATTTCCATCAAATATTTTATTTATTTCATAATCAAATGAAAACCAGAAAGGAAGATCTTGCACTTAACAGCTTTCATGACCTCGAGATGCCCTATACCATTTTGCAGCCAATAAAGAACTTTTCCATTGTGGACCCAGTACACAATGAACATATGAAATAGATGGAGGACCAGGCCATTCAGCCCATATAATCTGCTCAGCCATTCTCATGGCCAATGTTCTATCACAATGCCATTTTACCACACTCTCCCCATATTCCTTGATCCTTAATCTAAAAAGCTCTCAATCTCTGTCTTGAAATGTAATGTAATGTGGGTAACATAGCAATCAATCTGCACATAGCATGATCCCCCAAAACAACCATGTGATACACTTTCCAACCTGACCTCAAGTCCATCTGGAGGTCAGGTTGGAAGGATCAAGGAATATGGGGAGAGTGTGATAAAATGGCATTGTGAAAGAACATTGGCCATAAGAGTGGCGGAGCAGATTCTACCTCTCGCCTTCCCAGCTACTTTTCCCCCAGCCCCACACCCCTCCTATTTATCTCTCAGCCCCCTTGCCCCCACCCCCACATTCCTGATGAAGAGTTTATGCTCAAAACGTCAACTTTCTTGCTCCTCGGATGCTGCCTGACCAGCCGTGCTTTTCCAGCACCACACATTTTGACTCTGATATTGACAAGACTGTCTGTTTGGAGTGTTAATACTTCGGACTGTTTATCTATCATCAGAATTCAACCTGAAATGTTAATTTTCTCTTCACAAATGCAGCCTGACCTGCTAGGTTGGAGTGCTATTGAAGGAGCTTGGTTGAATTGACCGCTCCCTCCAGGACATCCTGTCCCAATACCTCCACTCCCCCACCCCCAACCCCAAAGCCCCCTGCCCATTTACTTCCTTTATTCTCAGTATCCAAGGGCCCAAACACACATTCCAGGTGAATCAACACCTAACTTGCACTTCACTCAATCTCGCCTATTGCATTCCCTGCTCCCAATGTGGTCCTCTCTACATTGGGGCAATACAGCATAGACTTGCTGACCACTTTGCTGAACACCTATGTTTAGTCCACAAAAAAGACCCTGAGCTTTCAGTTACCTGCCACTTCAACATTTTCTGGCTACATCTCTGTCTCAGGCTGGACTTCACCAGTTTCCTCATTTCCCCCCCCACCCCCACCTTACCCGAGTTCCAACCTGCCAGCTCAGCACCATCCTCATGACGTGTCGTACGTGCCAATCTTCGTTCCCACCAATCTGTTCCACCCTCCTCTCCGACCTATCACATTTATCCCCACCTCCATCCACCTATTCTACTCTTAGCTACCTTCGTCCCTGTTTTTCTAATTCAGATCAACTGTTTTTCTAATTCAGAGTCTGAGATTTCACACGTATGCAGACAACTAGCTGGCAGCATGAAGAATGGATACCTTGGTACATTCCCTAGTTCAGCAAAGTTTTGTGCAGAACTGCTTCGATATTATACAAATGTCATCCGAGCACAGTTAGTGCCTCTTACTTTTATCTTGCTCGACTGTCTTTCACTGTAATACACATCTGTCAGACTGTCCACGTCTGGAAGCTGATACTATCTAAATGGAGTGTAAAGGATAATGAGGAAGAAACAGTGTCAGTGACTGCTAGGGGCAGAAGAGGCAAAAACTTCCGCTAATGTGGAAATGCTGTTCAGGCAGCCTTTTGAAAGCTAACGAAAAAGTTGAGCTATTGAATTTTTATTAGTCTATTCAAAGTCTAGCAATCTTGAAGTAAAAATGTACTTTAAATATCTAGGATGATCATTCTTGAAGTACAAATACAACATTTCCTGGCATGTGTTGTATGCAGTTGAGAGTATGGCGCTGGAAGAGCACAGCAGGTCAGGCAGCATCCGAGGAGCAGGAGAATCGACATTTCGGGCATAAGCCCTTCATCAGGAAAGAGGCTTGTGGGCTGGGGGTGCTGACAAATAAATAGGAAGGGGATGGGGTTGGGGGAAAGGGAGCTGAGAATGCGATAGGTGGAGGAAGGTGGGGGAGAAGGTGACAGGTCGGAGAGGAGGGTGGGACGGATAGGTGGGAAAGATAATGGACAGATCAAGAGGGTGTTGAGTTGGAGGCTTGGGACTGGGATAAGGTGGGGGGAGGGAATATGAGGAAACACATTGATCCCATGTGTTTGCGGGGTCTCAAGGTGGAATATGAAGCATTCTTCCTCCAGGCATCAGTTAATAAGGGTTTGGCGATAGAGGAGGCCCAGGACCTGCATGTCCTTGGTGGAGTGAGAGGAGCAGTTAAAGTGTTCAGCCATGGGGCAGTGGGGTTGGTGGGTGCGGGTGTCCCAGAGATGTTCTCTGAAACGCTCAGCAAGGAGGTGTCCTGTCTCCCCGATGTAGAGGAGACCACATCAGGTGCAATGGATACAGTAGATGACATTGGTGGAGGTACAGGTAAATTTCTGCTGAATGTGGAAGGATCCTTTGGGAACAGAGAGGTCCCCTCCATCTCCATCTCCAGCAACCGACTAACCATGGAGGACCTCTCCATCTCCATCTCTGGCAATGACTAACCAACATCTAATCCAAGCCCACCATGCCCACAGCTACCTAGACTACGCCTCCTCCCACCCTGCTACCTGTAAAAATGCTATTCCTTATTCCCAATTCCTTTGCCTCTGCAGCATCTGTTCTCAGGATGACCAATTTCACCTTAGAAAATCCCAGATGGCCTCTTTCTTCCAAGATCGCAATTTCCCTTCCCACCTGGTTGACGATGCCCTCCAGCGAATGAAGTATTTTTTAAATATAGAAGAAAAAATAGTTCCCCAACAGACATCCCATCTAAAACCTTCTAGGTTTATTCCCTTCATCAGCAATGTACAGTGTCTGTACCAATTACAAGATGCATTGCAAAGACTCTCTGAAGTTCCTGCAACAGCACCTTCAAATAGGAAGGGTTAGAGGGATATGGGCCAAGGGCTGGCAAATGGGACTAGATTAGTTTCGGATATCTGGTCGGCATGGACGAGTTGATTGAAAGGCCTGTTTCCATGCTGTACATCTCTATGACTCTACGACTCTGGAAGGACAAGGGCAACTCCATCACTTGCAAGGTCCCTCCAAACCATCCATAATCTTGACTTGGAACTATATCACCCTTTCTTCACTGTCATGAGGTCAAAATCATGGAACTGCTTTCATAACAGTCTCATGGTGTGCCTAAACCACATGGATGGCAGTGGTTTAAGATGGCAGCTTACCTTCACCTTCTCAAGGACAATTAGAGATGGGCGATCAATGATGATCCAAAATGATATCAACCTAATTAGATTAGATTACAGTGTGGAAACAGGCCCTTCGGCCCAACAAGTCCACACTGACCCGCCGAAGCGCAACCCACCCCTACCCCTACATTTACCTCACACTATGGGCAATTTAGCATGGCCAATTCACCTGACCTGCACATCTTTGGACTGTGGGAGGAAACCGGAGCACCCGGAGGAAACCCACGCAGACACGGGGAGAACGTGCAAACTCCACACAGTCAGTCGCCTGAGGCGGGAATTGAACCCAGGTATCTGGCGCTGTGAGGCAGCAGTGCTAACCACTGTGCCACCGTGCCACCCAATAAAAAGATGAACCAACTGGATTGAATATTCCTTGTCCAATGTTACTCACCACTGACTTTGATCATTAAAATTGCTCAGGGTGTTAAAATTGGCAAAGTTAACTATTCTCAGACAGTGCAATATAGAGCTGAAATATTTGTTCTGCATAATTCTGGGTTGTGGAAAAGAAAGTCAACCAATGTTTGTGCCCTTGACGGCCAACCAGCAACCTCCAATGGAACAAAAGCCAATACTCCATATCAAAGGGTCATATGTGAATAATTACTAGTTCAGTAAACCATTCTGCAGCAAGGAATCAATGTCTTCAGGAAAATCAAGAAGGAGGAGAAAATTTAAAAAGAAAGGAATAGTTTTAAAAAGGCTAATTTTCAATGATGGTGTTAATCAGCATAGTAAGCATTGGCTCCTGTCTTATTCTATTCAGACAGAGACAATTTGTTTGATTTTCTCCCTCCCCCAAAATGATGATTTCCCCCTCGCAACTGAACAAAACACATTTTGTGTGCTTTATTTCTTTTTTTCTCTCTCTCATTTGAGCACAACAGTTTGCTGCAGGGTCATGTCTTTCCGTTGCTTGACCCTTGACCCATGTTGAACAATCAGCCTATATTGGAAAATGCACTAAATCTCACACCCAAAGTCTTTCCCATGCACCCAGTGTATGTAATTCCTTTCAAATGACCTACATTAAATATTATAGGAAGTGCTAAAAGTCCCTGCATATTTACATTTTTGAGATTTTTAAAAAAAATCTATCGCAGATTAAGTCAGAATTGAAGTATTCATGTGATGTAATAAATAGAGATAATTGCACTATAGACTTCAGCACAGAACTTCCTACGCATCCTGTCAAATACCAGAAAGAACATCAGTTAACTGCAAATACGTTGGTGGTTGATCTCAAGGCTTGTGAACCAATATGTGGCAATAAAGTTTTTCTAAAAAAATAGTTCTAGCAGGGGTTAAGCAGTGACGGAAACCTTTCATTTCTTGTAAATACACAGATACTCAAATTATCAGATATGTACATGAAACATGTAGAGACTAGCCAACATTTCACACCACTGAAGAATGGTTTCTTTGATATAAGACTGGATTATTAATTTTAATATTTTGAATTAGAATTAAATGTCAGCAACTGCATAATTTTGGCACATAAACTGTAATTATATATGTGTTTAATTAGACTAATTTTACATTAAAAGTGCACAACATCAAGGCAATAATTATGTTGCTATGCAACATCAGTTATGAATTATACAGAAAAATTGTGTTCATTATTATAACACTGAACTTATATCACAGTCTCCATTTATTGACCTTCTACTAGTTGTATATTAGCACACCTGAATTAAACACAGCCTGTATGCTCTCCAGTGGCTCATTGTGAAAGTTAATAGAGCATAGTGTCCTCCAGAGTTCGGTAATTCTGCAGAAACAGTTGAGATGTGCAACTACCAAAGACCTGGGCTTGTTTCCAAGCATGTATTAAGTTACCTGACCTCAGCTGGGCTTATGGAAGGTGTGCAATGACTGATTCGAGTGCTCCTGAGTTAGGGATAGAGGAACCATTTTGGGAGTGGTGAAAAAAGACGCATTCTTCCCAGAATGCTCATGGAAATGCTGCATATTGGACTTTTGAAAGGCCTCATTTGAAAGGACACCTCTCAGTCCTTTGAGATTTCCAAAATGTTGGAAATGTTTAGTAGGCAATGGTGATCAATTTCAAAGTGAATTGATTACTTGTCTAGAGGCAAATAGCTCATTTTTGAAACTGTGGTTGGAAAAAACGAGGTTATTTTCGTTGAGCCTTGGGGAACCTCAGGCAATACAATGTAGCTGCTTTCGGTTAAGATCAAATTAGGGTTTATGTCTTGGGAATAAGTCAGACATAGTTTTCATTCTCTCGGACTTGAACAGGTGGTGTTGAATCAACATCCCTGACTTATTTCCTGAAATCACTGCCTTAATTCAACTCCATAGTCGTGAACCCACATTCTGTTGGTCACATGAGTTCTGAACCCTGGGCTATTTGCGCCGTAAAGTGTGCTTGACATGGGCAAGTTCACCCATTTGCATCAGGAATATAAAAGTACATCTACATTTAACGCTACAATACCGATCACACTTCAAAAGTATTTCCCTGACTTTAAAGTAATTTAGAGATGGAAATGTGTTGCTGGAAAAACGCAGCAGGTCAGGCAGCATCTAGGGAACAGGAGAATCGACGTTTCGGGCATTAGCCCTTCTTCAGGAATGAGGAAAGTTGGTCCAGCAGGCTAAGATAAAAGATAGGGAGGAGGGACTTGGGGGAGGGGCGTCGGAAA
>NC_057740.1:27924902-27931206 GCF_004010195.1 Chiloscyllium plagiosum | reverse complement strand
TCCCGACCTCTCCGCCCCCACCCCCGTCTGACCTATCACCCTCACCTTGACCTCTTTCCACCTATCACATTTCCGAAGCCCCTCCCCCAAGTCCCTCCTCCCTATCTTTTATCTTAGCCTGCTGGACCAACGTTCCTCATTCCTGAAGAAGGGCTAATGCCCGAAACGTCGATTCTCCTGTTCCCTAGATGCTGCCTGACCTGCTGCGCTTTTCCAGCAACACATTTCCATCTCTGATCTCCAGCATCTGCAGACCTCACTTTCCCCTTTAAAGTAATTTAGGCAGCTTTGAGGTTGTGAAAGGCACCAAATCAATACAAGATTCTCTTATCCTTACAGCAGAGGCCACTTTAATTCTATCCACCTGAATTGGATCCTCGATATTAACTGTGAATCTGTGCATCAACGCAGCTAAATGAGTTAAAAGGATACCTGGTGGTGTAGTTACTACTTTTTTTTTACAATATTCTAATTTTATCAACTTAATAACTTTGAATATTTTCAAGATTCACTGTTTCTCCCTCTGGGAGGATCTATATTCATGTACTTAACTATCATTTGTTACCATGATATTTTCCTTCTCAGAAATAATAGTGTCAACAACAGCAGAGACCCTGATTTTAGGTTTGAAAAAGATATGTCATCATAGAGGGTATGGGCTTTGTACCTTTAAGGCATTGTTTGTCTTTAGTTGTCACCAACATCATGACAAACCAGATGTCTTAACTACATGAGAATAGAAGATGTAGAACAAAGGAATACGTAAAACTGCAAACATTCATAACAATTAAAGGAAATGGCAGTAACTGTTGTTTAATTTCCTTTTTAAGATTATGGAGTACGACTGCACCAAGCTTTAGAATAATGAATGCAAATAAGGTCTCTTCTGCTAACTATTTTTGTTTCATTCATTTGCTTGTGAAAGGGATGTATTTGATATCTCGAGTTTGTAGTGAAAAGGAGCCCTGAAATGGGAGTGAAATGTGTATCTCCACATTTGAGGCTTCTGTAGTTCAGGTTGCAGGAGAGTGATGTCCATGTAAGCCTGTGTTGTGTTTAAATTGCCAGAAATGACTGCTTTACCCTGATGGCTGATCGTAGAGCCATGATGTTGCCATCAAGATAAAAAAACTGATGCTAGCAAAGTAAGCATGGATGCTATCACTGCAAAGACATCTCTCAATCATGGTCCAAGCCATGGAAAGGCCAATTGTAGTCATCTCCAGTCGTTTTCCACAAAAATATTTTGCTCCGGACAGATACCTTATGAGGAGCTCAGTTGATATAAGTGGTATTTTCTCTGTAGAGTTTAGTCACACCTTTAAACATTTCAGACTGCTTTATTTTAATATGAATAAGGTATTAGTAAATAATTACCAAAATGGGAATAATATTCTCAAATGCCACTGGACAATGTACGCAAACAACTCAATCCTGCGATTTCTCAGAAAAGCTCACAATATAGAATTTGGTTGATTCTGTTCATGACTCTCAACAAAAATCTGTTCCAAAGACAGGACCACACCAACTTCATGCCCGAGAGCAAAATTTCTTTGATTGCTTTTGACAGAGTAGCCAAATGTTATTTTTCATGGTGAACTACAACACAGAACAGAGCCAGAATTCTGTTTAAGCTGTGTCTGTGTCATCTCCAAAATGACTGATTGCAGAGGGTGAAACAAAAAACAATTTCATTATCTATTTTCCTTAATTCCTTCTCCTAAACTTACACTCTTTCACCATCCCCCAACACCTCTGTTTCAGTGATCAAAACTGCCCTAATCAAAACATCTTACAATTTGAGTATATTTTTGTCTGATTTATATATCAATACTTTCTCCAAAATTTTTGGCAGTCTATTTGCATTGTCTCGGACTCGGTCAGCATTGAAGTTATTAAAGCCCTTTAATCTCTTCAGTTTCATCCTTTGCTAATTCATTTGTGAATATTTATGTTGCTCACTTTTTTGTTCCTATATATGGTGGTAAATTATTTTAAAACCGTAATCAAAGAATAATAGGTTGAAAACAAACCAAAGGGAAGTTTAATACGATATCAGAAAGTTTGTTGTTCAGAAAAAGTGATCAATAAAATTGTGGTTTAGTGGTGAAGTAGAGGGAAAAATATTAAATCACTTTGAAATCCATTTGCACTGGTATTCTTTGATTCTGGGAGGCTAACAAGGATGAGACTAGTTCCCTGACTCTAGTGACTGAATGTCTCCATGAAACCTGAGCTTTTTTAAATTAACAAGATGAGTGCACCTTTGACCAGGCCAGCATTTATGTACATCAGGCAGTTGAGAGTCAAACACAATTCTGTGAATCTGGAGTCACATGTAGGCCAGACCAGGTAAGGATAGCAGATTTCATTCTCTGAAGGACATTAGTGAGCCGGGTGGGTTTTCCCCAACAGTCAACATGGTTTCATAGTCATCATTAGACACTTAATTCCAGATTATTAATTGAATTCAAATTCCACCACCTGCTCTGGTGGAATTCAAACCCAGGTCTTGAGAACATTGCCTGGGTTTCTGGGTTAAGTGGGCGGCGCGGTGGCACAGTGGTTAGCACTGCTGCCTCACAGTGCCAGAGACCCGGGTTCATTTCCCACCTCAGACGACTGACTGTGTGGAGTTTGCACAGTCTCCCCATGTCTGCGTGGGTTTCCTCCGGGTGCTCCGGTTTCCTCCCACAGGTGCAGGTTAGGTGAATTGGCCATGCTAAATTGCCCATAGTGTTAGGTGAAGGGTTAAAATGTAGGGGAATGGGACTGGGTGGGTTGTGCTACGGAGGGTCGGTGTGGACTTGTTAGGCCGAAGGGCCTGTTTCCACACTGTAAGTAATGTAATCTAATCTAAACAGTCTAACAATAATACCACCGGGCCTTTGCCTCTCTTGTAATTGTGCCCCCTCCTCCACCACCCCCCCTCCCCCCCCAGAACAAGTGAGTCAGGTTTAGTAGCACAAGCAACTGTGAGCAGATCGTAGTCTCTGGTGTTCGAAAATCTGAATTGTAATGGTGCACTTTTGAATGGGTTTAAAAGAGCAGTTGAATATAGCAATGAGTGTATTGTATGTTGTTTCTGGTTGGATGAGATATACTGGAATGAATAGCCTTTCTCAACTGTGTCTGGTAATCTTGTGAGCAGGATTCCTGACTACCAATGCCCATTTATCATTGGTTTACTTATTCCAGCACAATAGGTTGGCCTTTATCATGTTGTCCACATTCTTTTCTTTTATCAGCGATTGGAAAAAAAGAATGTTTTATTAAGGACAAAGAAATATCCACTGTTGATTGCCAAGCCTTCCCTTGCAGCACAGTTGGAATGGAGTTGCTCAGATTCTGGTTCTTGCATATATCCTCCCTTTCTGCCAGAGCAGGTATGGGGGTGTGGGAAGGGAGGTAATTTACTGTCACCGTGTCAGCATGTGTTGAGTGCAGCACTTGTGTTAATGAAAGTACTATTGTCCAAAAAGGCCCAGCATGTGCAATGCAAGGGTACAGATCAACAGCAATTTCTAGCTACAGTCTGGTCAGCGTGCTCCATTTATCCATAAAGTATCATACAATGAACTATCTGAGTTGGAAACAAAGGATGTTCACAGATTAGCAAGCATGTGCAAATGGCAGCAAACAAAAAGGGGGGAAAACACACTGTAGGCACTTCTTTTTGGAATACGCTCTTCCAATGTATGTATGTGAGAGTTCTTTATTATGCTAATCAAACTGGCTATCATCTAGTCAGAGGCATAAATAAAACAACTTGGTCTGGCACAGCTGGCACCAACATACAAAAGCAAGTATTAATGTTAATAGTAGTGAAAGCATTGTGGCTTAACATAATCGTGGAATTATTAGGAGTTAGGGAGCAATTTGTTTTCCTCAAGTTAGACAGAAGATTATCCTTTTTTAATGAGTTACTATTCAAGTAGAATTAATATATGGTTCACTTGTATTATGAATTATTATATACTTGGAGGATTTTCTATTCCCTCCTCTTTACATTTTATCCTGAAGGTGCTAATTCATACTTGCTTGCACCTGGTAGTTTAACTATGATCCTAGATGGTGAGTGTTGCCAGGGATTTTATGTAAACATAATCCTGCTCTCATTCAATAACCACTGAGGTCCATTTTCCAGTGGGGATTGTAGGCAGCAAAGGGATCTTCTCTTTAACCCAAGATCACTGATCATTTTAACCATCTCTCTTGACTGTGAACAGCTAATTCAGTGAAGATCGGGGATTGAGTTTACATTATAACTCAGTTTCACACTAGCCAATTGAAAAATTGGGTAATTGTACAACATATTTTCAACTAAGCATCTCTAAGTTGAGCTGTAACAGCTGTCTTGATGTTTACTGCCAATTATTCATGTCCCTCAGATTTCATGCCAATTTAACAATTCCAAACTTATCTGATGATTTTGAATCACTTTTGAAGTGTTATTTGCCATTTTTAAATACCCCTTTTGCAGCCTTAAGCTGTTTGTTGTGACAGTATGCTTGCAGCCCTATGTGTTTGGATGATTTAAAAAAAAGTCAAGTCTGCACATTGTTAAATGGACTATATCAATTTTATGTAATCCTTTATTCAATAGCATCTGATACGAAATATTATTGATTGTACAAAAACGACAGCAGCTCACCCCTAAATATAGACAAATGTCATTCATTGAGTTCAACCACAAAAGTGCTCTCAATTACCTATGAGCACTCTGCATAAATGTTTTCAATTCCCCTAGAGCCATTTTCATCCAAGCACTAGAATAGAGTGCAGATGCATCAGTGAAGGCAGCACTGAACGCTACATCAGAAAATCAAGTGCGGATATAAAAGTGTGGTGATCATCAGGCCGATGGGTAAATGTATTTTTCCAGTTCATTCTCCTGAACGGTCAAGTTTTTTCAAAATCTCACTTCCATCAAGAATGACAGCTATCCAGTACATCATCCATATGGACCTCTAGATGTAATATTAAGTTCAATACCTTCAAATTGTGATTCCATGCCCATTCCTTCCCTTTCTTTTAGCTTTACTTGTTATGTTCTGTGTCACCACATCCTTTCCCCCCTCCCCCCACCCCAGTGGGACTATGCTCTTTCCAGTCTGGCAGTTAGACACACCACTGTCCTGCCATTCTCACATTCCATTCACTTACTCTGAACAATTAATATCCTTTCTCCCCCAGCATTCTACCCTTCCCCCCACCTCCCCACTATCGCACTAATGCTGCCACCTCCGCATTTCATGTCAGCTCTGATGAAGAGTTATCTAGACCTGAAACATTGGTTTGCTTTCTCTCCATGGAAGCTGCTTGATCCACTGGGATCTCCAGCATTTTTTGTTTTCAGAACAGATTCCAATATCTGCAGTAATTTGCTCCTACATCATCCATATGTCATCACTACTCCTATATAATGTGGAGGTGCCGGTGTAGGACTGGCGTAGAACATGTCCGAAGTCACACCGCACCAGGTTATAGTTGAATAGATTTACTTGAAATCACAATTCCAAGAGATCAATTGTGTTAGGGGATTCCATAGTCCAAGGTACAGAAAGACGTTTCTGTGGCCAGCAGAGAAAAAGCAGAATGGTGTGTTGTTTCCCTGGTGCCAGGATCAAAGATGTCTCAGAGAGGGTGCAGACTGTTCTCACGGGGGAGAGGGGCCAGCAAGAGGACACTGTCCACATTGGAACCAATGACACTGGAAGGGAAAAGGTTGAGATTCTGAAGGGAGACTACAGAGAGTTAGGCAGAAATTTAAAAAGGAGATCCTCAAGGGTCGTAATATCTGGATTACTCCCAGTGCTATGAGCTAGTGAGGGCTGGAATAGGAGGATAGAGCAAATGAATGCAAGGCTGAGGAGCTGGTGTATGGGAGAAGGATTCACATTTTTGGATCATTGGAATCTCTTTTGGAGTAGAAGTGACCTATACAAGAAGAACGGATTGCACCTAAATTGGAAGGGGACTAATATATTCGCAGGGAAATTTGCGAGAGCTGCTCTGGAGGATTTAAGCTAGTACGGTGGGGTGATGGGACCCAGAGAGATAGTGAGGAAAGAAATCAATCTGAGACTGATACAGTTGAGAACAGAAGCGAGTCAAACAGCCAGGGCAGGCAGGGACAAGGTGGGACTAATAAGTTAAACTGCATTTATTTCAATGCAAGGGGCCTAACAGGGAAGGCAGATGAACTCAGGGCATGGTTAGGAACATGGGACTGGGATATCATAGCAATTATAGAAACATGGCTCAGGGATGGGCAGGACTGGCAGCTTAATGTTCCAGGATA
>NC_057740.1:27920535-27924510 GCF_004010195.1 Chiloscyllium plagiosum | reverse complement strand
GTTTGGTTAAGAAAAAGAAGGAAGCATATGTCAGGATAGGTCGAGTGAATCCTTAAAAGAGTATAAGGGCAGAAGTAGTATACATAAGAGGGAAATCAGGAGGGCAAAAAGGGGACATGAGATAGCTTTGGCAAATAGAATTAAGGAGAATCCAAAGGGTTTTTACAAATACATTAAGGACAAAAGGATAACTAGGGAGAGAATAGGCCCCGGAAAGATAAGCAAGGCGGCCTTTGTGTGGAGCCATAGAAAATGGGGAGACACTAAATGAGTATTTTGCATCAGTATTTACTGTGGAAAAGGATATGGGAGATATAGACTGTAGGGAAATAGAGTCATAGAGATGTACAGCATGGAAACAGAACCTTCGGTCCAACCGTCCACACCGACCAGATATCCCAACCCAATCTAGACCCACCTGGCAGCACCCGGCCCATATCCCTCCAAACCCTTTTTATTCATATACCCATCCAAATGCCTCTTAAATGTTGCAATTGTACCAACCTCCACCACATCCTCTGGCAGCTCATTCCATACATGCACCACCCTCTGTGTGAAAACATTGCCCCTTAGGTCTCTTTTATATCTTTCCCCTCTCACCCTAAACCTATGCCCTCTAGTTCTGGACTCCCGGACCCCAGGGAAACGACTTTACCTATTTATCCTATCCATGCCCCTCATAATTTTGTAAACCTCTATAAGCTCACCCCTCAGCCTCCGACGCTCCAGGGAAAACCATCCCAGCCTGTTCAGCCTCTCCCTATAGCTCAACTCCTCCAACCCTGGCAACATCCTTGGAACTCTTTTCTGAACCCTTTCAAGTTTCACAACATCTTGTAAAATATCCAGATTACAGAGGAGGAATTGCTGGATGTCTTGAAACAGGTAAAGGTGGATAAATCCCCAGGACCTGATCAGGTGTACACCAGAACTCAGTGGGAAGCTAGAGAAGTGATTGCTGGGCCTCTTGCTGAGATATTTGTATCATCGATAGTCACAGGTGAGGTGCCGGAAGACTGGAGGTTGGCAAACATGTTTAAGAAGGGCAGTAAAGACAAGCCAGTGAACTGCAGACTGGTGAGCCTGACCTCGGTGATGGGCAAGTTGTTGGAGGGAATCCTGAGGGACAGAATGTACATGTATTTGGAAAGACAAGGACTGATTCGGGATAGTCAACATGGCTTTGTGCGTGGGAAATCATGTCTCACAAACTTGATTGAGTGTTTTGAAGAAGTAACAAAGAGGATTGATGAAGGCAGAGCAGTAGATGTGATCTACGTGGACATCAGTAAGGCTTTCAACAATGTTCCCCATGGGAGACTGATGAGCAAGGGTAGATCTCACGGAATACAGGGAGAACTAGCCATTTGGATACAAAACTGGCTCAAAGGTGGAAGACAGAGGGTGGTGGTAGAGGGTTGATTTTCAGACTGGAGGCCTGTGACCAGTGGAGTGCCACAAGGATTGGTGCTGGGTCCTCTACTTTTTGTCATTTACATAAATGATTTGGATGTGAGCATAAGAGCTACAGTTAGTAAGTTTGCAGATGACACCAAAATTGTAGTGGACAGCGAAGAGGGTTACCCCAGATTACAACAGGATCTTGACCAGATGGGCCAATGGGCTGAGAAGTGGCAGATGGAATTTAATTCAGATAAATGCGAAGTGCTGCAGGACTTATACACTTAATGGTAAGGTCCTAGGGAGTGTTGCTGAACAAAGAGACCTTGGAGTGCAGGTTCATAGTTCCTTGAAAGTGGAGTCACAGGTAGATAGGATGGTGAAGAAGGTGTTTGGTATACTTTCCTTTATTGGTCAGGGTATTGAGTACAGGATTGAGAGGTCATGTTGTGGCTGCACAGGACATAGGTTAGGCCACTATTGGAATATTGCGTGCAATTCTGGTCTCCTTCCTATTGGAAAGAAGTTGTGAAACTTGAAAGGGTTCAGAAAAGATTTACAAGGATGTTGTCAGGGTTGGAGGATTTGAGCTATAGGAAAACAGGCTGGGGCTGTTTTCCCTGGAGCGTCGGAAGCTAAGGAGTCACCTTATAGAGGTTTACAAAATTATGAGGGGCATGGGTAGGATAAATAGACAAAGTCTTTTCCCTGGGGTCGGGGAGTCCAGAACTACACAGCATAGGTTTAGGGTGAGAGGGGAAAGATATAAAACAGACCTAAGGGGCAACATTTTTTCACACAGAGGGTGGTATGTGTATGGAATGAGCTGCCAGAGGATGTGGTGGAGGCTGGTACAATTGCAACATTTAAGAGGCATTTGGATGGGTATATGAATAGGAAGGGTTTGGAGGGATATGGGCCAGGTGCTGGCAGGTGGGACTAGATTGGGTTGGGATATCTGGTCGGCATGGACGGAATGGACCGAAGGGTCTGTTTCCATACTGTACATCGCTATGACTCTTTGACTCTATGACAAGCTTTCAGACCACTGCTCCTTCATCAGGTGAAGTGAAGAGAAGCTCATAGGCACATAATTTATAGACAGAGATCAATAGGCAGGGAGATGAAAAGATTATACAAATGGTGAGTGAAGTGTCAACAGACTGAACAATAAGTCTCTGCAGGTGATGAAAAGTATCAGACGGTGTGAGTACTCTTTACTACTACATTCTGTGCCAATGTGCTTCTCTTCACTTCAACCTGGCAAAGGAACAGCAGTCTAAAAGCTTGTGTTTTCAAATAAACCTGTTGGGTTATAACCTGGCACCATGCTGACCTACTCATATATGACTGCCCAATGCACAGAGTGCCATAAAGCCATGATGTCATGGGAAACATCATTGGCAAGCACAGTTTTGACAACAGTGTAGGTACTAGAAGGTTTTTAGTTAAGTCCTAACTGCGATTTGCACTAATATAGCTGCACATGTACACACACGTGAATACGTACATTCACACAGTTAAAAATCACACAACACTAGGTTATAGTCCAACAGCTTCATCAGAGGGCTGGAAAGCTAGTGTTTCTAAATAAACCTATTGGACTATAACCTGGTGTTGTGTGATTTTTAACTTTGTACACCACAGCTCAACACCGGCAGCTCCAAATCATACATTCACACAGGCACACTTTCTAGTTGCAGCTCACTTTTAAAATGCAGATTTGTGAAGCCTGAATGATTTATCTTTTCCCTTCAAACCCAAGGCAGTTGGTTGTAGCTTTGCCACCACAGGATGAATTAAGTAACTCCATGCTGAAGAGAGATGAACAATAGATGTATTTGATTTATGTGATTATTTTGCATATCAAATTGAGTGAAAATCAGTGCTGATAAAAGGCCATTGATCCAAAATAGGTCCGACCAGACTTGTTGAGTATTTTCAGCATTTTCTATTTTCATCACAAGTGAGAATAATGTTAGGCTGAGCTGCATTACTCATCCAGTGGGAATTGCCTGATGGACAATAGAATAAATGGATGGGAGAGTCTCTATAACTTGTGGTGGTGATTCTTTTTGGGCACAGGATGCTCCAGAAGGCCAAGTGACTTCCAAATGTTTAGTCTCACCCTGACGCAGAACCAGAACATATCCTGGACAGTATCACCTTACTTTCAAAACGTATTGTAGTCTCATTAGGCCAAACAAGAGCCAAACAGGGTTCAAATCCTGGTATTTGATGCCTGCCTTCCTTAAACACAACTATTTGGGTGTCAACTTTAAACACACTCCAGGAGATGGAAGGTTTTTCTCTGAACTTAACAGCACAATGAATTAATTTGCAATGTTTATGTGATCAGAAACAGATGTAAATTCAAAAGGCTCCAAATTAAAATTGCCGTGTAAAATTCGGATTACCTAAGGGAGACCTCTATCGATACTTCCAAATTCGAGACTATATACAGAAGAAGACTACGTTATTAGATAGTCTTTATAAATCAGATAGAGAATGTAGAGTACTACGACCAATGGGGGTATCCTCCATCAGTACTATTTATCATTTACTACATGATGA
>NC_057740.1:27890449-27919868 GCF_004010195.1 Chiloscyllium plagiosum | reverse complement strand
AGTTTTTTTTTCTCGGTATTTTTCTTTTGTTAAATTTTGGTTATTATATATTTAAGATTTAATTGTATATCAATGTTTGTACTTGAGAGTTTTGTTTATTTTTGTAAACTTGTAAAAATGTTAAATTTCTAATAAAAATATCTATATAAAAAAAATTGCCGTGTAATCAGTGTTAAAGACTGCAAAAACTAACCATAGTGTTTGGAATCGGTTTATGTATGTAGATGTAGGCACATTGGTCACTGCCAACACTATCAACAAGAGTGACCTTTAAAATTTAGCTAGGTTATTTTACATTTAATGCATAAGGCGGTTTTACATTAAGTCATGCAGAATGCACAACTCCGAGATGGGCTATTCTACCCAACTGCTGATATTTCTGTGATGTGGAAGTGCTGGTGTTGGACTGGGGTGGATAAGGTCAGCAGTCAGACTATAGCATTTTATAATCCAACTGGTTTATTTGAAACCACAACCTTTCAGAGTGTTGCCCCTTTGTCAGGTGAAGTGAGAGAGAAATGTACAGACATAGAATTTATAGGCGGAGAGATCAAAAGATCATACAAATGGTGTGAGTGAAGTGTCGATAGGCGAAATAATAAGTCTCTGCAGGTGATCAAGAGTGTTAGACAGTCTGAGTAAAGTGTCAACAGTTGAATAACAAGTGAAAGGATGACCTATAATCTGATTAAATGAGGCAGAAAGATAATTACACAAAACTAAAAATAAGGTGGTACTGGAGATAAACCAAATGACTGAAATAACATAATAGGTAAAAGAGTTGCATGCTGAGGGTCCATCATATTTCTGTTCCACAGAAGGCCCCCTCTTTCATCCAACTCTCTCAGTTTATCCCTGCATCCATTCGTCTTTCAGGTGCTTACCTGGATTTGCCTTAAATGCATCTGTTGCTGCTGTGTTCCTGTCTATGGAGTGCAGGATGGAGTTTTGCAGTGCAACAGAAGTGTACCCTACCTCTGGACTAGAAGCTTGTGGAAATTAAAATGTGGTTCCCTATCTGGTGACACAACTGATACAGGCCTGTCACAGCTGGTGAGAATCCAAAATGTGTAGGGAAGGTGGATTGGCAATGCTATATTGCCCTGCAGTGTCCAGGGATATATAGGCCAGTTGGATTAGCCATGGAAAATGCAGGGCTATGAGGATAGGGTGAAGGTCCGGGACTGGGTAGTTTGCTCTTCGTAGTGTCGGTTCAGATCCGATGTTCCGAATGACCTTTTTATGCACTGCATGGATTTGGAGACACATTCGGAGATTTATTGTACCTACATTACTGTCAATATTCCAATCATAGAGACAAAGGAAGCATTCAATAAAGTAACACATCCATCTCCAATCTGCTGTGCAATGATAATACAAAGATTAGCCTCTTAACAAACCATTGTCTGCATTTGCTCTTTTTTTACTGTGCATTTGTTTTAAATATTCAGCCAGAATACTTCATTCGAAACCATCTGCAATAAGCTACTTTAAGTAGTTCTTAAGGCATCAAATGGAAACAGAAGGAGGTGGAAAATCCCACATCAGCAGAACAAACCAGCCACCAGCACAACTGCCAACTCTAGCATATTCATCAGAAAGGGGCTCAGCAAGACACAAAGGGTGAGCCTGGCTACAATTCTATTCCAGCATCCTGTATATGTCTGCAAAGAATGCATTTCACAAAAAAAAACAAGTTCAAGCTGTTTTAAACAAAAAGGTACTTGGTGTGGCTGTCATTTAGCTTGCCTTGTAGCAAGCTCGCCTCCTGTTAGTGGACAAGGAGAGCCAATAACGTCAGGAGATCAATGGAAAATGTTTATCAAAAGAGATTGAATATTGGCAACAGCTTTATATAGGTAGGTATAGGAGCAGGCCATTCTGCCCTTCAAGCCTGTTTCCTGTATATAGATAGCCAGGTGTAAAGAATTTTGCAGTCACAAGTAAAATTGTTTAATTTCTGACCCATGCAAAAATCCCACAGAAATGCAGATCCCTTATCAGTTCAGGATGGCACATTGTTTTAAATGGAATAATAATTACGAAATTCAACACTTTCTTTCTTTGTTTCTCAGGTTGAGAAAAACCAAACCCTCTCAACTTTCTGGGCATGCTATTGTTCACAAAGATACACAGTCTGAAGTGAGCCTCAGCACTAGGAACTGCCACTTTACCGAGTCTCTGCCCTTGGCTGTAATGACTTGTTTTTCACTTTGTAAGGGATGGATGGTTCCACCCTATTCAGAATAAACAGAAAACTCCTGGAGTCAGCGAGCAACCAATGGAACCAAGTTTAGCTTTTCCAGGCGGTTTTACCAAGTATAGAACCCCTGAGGAACTCCAAGCCAAAGTTTTCTGAAAACCTTGCATTTTCTTTCTATGGAATTACTTTGCGGATCCTCTTAACTGTTACAATGAAATTACTACAGATAGAATAAGATTAACGATGAAGGACACTTTATTGTCACTTTGTTATTGTCCCTTTTGCTTCCCACAATTGTTTTTCCTTTATCTTCCTTCTCTTTTGGAGGTGTAAGCTCATACTCAGGTATGTTCTCATTGGTTTCATGGACGGCATGGCCAAGTTGGCCTGAAGGGCCTGTTTCCGTGCTGTAAACCTCTATGACTCTATGATTCTAGCTTTGACCAACATAATATTCCACAAGAGTTTTCTTGTGATGCTCAATCACATAGCAAGCCTCCTTCTTGCTGTTGAGTTAATAACATTAACTAGCAGGCTGTGATGGATGGCAAGGCTAACCAGGAGACGAGAGGAATCGCCACCAGCTTTGCCCACACAGTTATATGCCCTCCTATCACAGACTTACCATAGAGGAGGCACAAGTATTGACTCATTGAGTGCTGTTCCTGTATCTACTGCTAATCCATGAGACATTCATGATGGAGTTAACTCGGAGAAGAGCCCTAAGACTGATCCCAAGTGTCAGCATCCGGAATTACGAGAAACATTGAAAGAATCTCAGATTTCTCAATTTTCAAATTAGGTAGCCATACATCTTACAGGAGATCACAAATGGTAGGGAATTAATGAATAGGAATATTGTTTGAAGCTAAATTATAGGAGGAGGACAGAGACAGACAGGTTCAAAGTGAATTTAGGACTGCTGTCTGTAAACTTTTTAGCATTTTAGGAACTAATGGCACAGTGGTAACCCTAGATAAATACTATCATGGAAGATGGTGAAATTTAAATATTTTTATTTTACGAAGACTGAAATTGAAAATCTAATGATGACCAAGAAACCATTGCAGTAGAAAGCCATCTAATTCACTATTATCCTTGAGGGAAGGAAACTGCTGTCCTTAATTGGTCTGGTCAACTTGAGACTCACAGCAATGGGATTGACTCTTAACTGTTCTCTGTAATGGCAAGACATTCAATTTCATCCAAGGGTAACAAAGGATGAGTGATAAATCCTGGCCAAGTCAGTGACACCCACATCCTATAAGGATAGAATAGAATATCCTTGATTGTTATGTGTACTGAAGTACAGAAGTACATGTGTACAGTGAAAAGTTTTATAATGTCGCCTCTAATGGCACCATCTTAGATACAAATACAAGATACAAATTTTAGATACGAAAGGGGAAACAAAAAAGAAAAGTAGTTGCATTACTCTAATGTGTTTAAAGAATAAGTTAGAAGTAAGACATAATTAAAGGATTGACATTACAGTCAGATACAAAACGTAAATTAAAATAAAACGTAATGTGCTCAATGCTAACTGAATCTCCACTAAATGTTGTGCTACTTACATCATGGAATCGTTCAAGCAAAATGTATGTTCAGGACTTTGGAACTGTAGGGTTCTTCTGGATGAATGAACTAAATTCATTGAGTGTGTACTAAGATATTACTGCCCCTTCCTTCCCACCCATCTGCTCTGCAAGAATCTACCCCTGAGCTCCCTCACCTCCCTCTCTAAGCTTTCAAAGTCCAGGTCGACCCAATAGTCTGGACCTATCTCACTCCACGATTCAAATTGCCCTCTTCAATGGGACCTGTCTGCAGAATTGACAGTGCCATCAAGTTGAACTTGTGGTGTAGCCTGTACTGCTGGAGCTGCTGGCCAATCGGTATTGATTGGCAACTCTTGACAACAGGACTTTCTCCCAAAGTTATTGTTAGCGAGTTTTGAGAAGATTTGTAGCTCAGGTAGACGTTCTGGATGTAGGTTTGCTCGCTGAGCTGGAAGGTTCATTTTCAGATGTTTTGTCACCATGCTAGGTAACATCTTCAGTGAGCTTCCAGACAAAGCACTGCTGATAATTCCTGCTTTCTATTTATATGTTTGCACTTTTTTGGGTTGCTGATGTTATTTCTTATGGTGATATCATTTCCTATGGTGCTATCATTTCTTGTTCTTTTTCTCAGTAAATGGGATGCAAGTCAATGTGTTTGTTGATAGAGATCCAGTTGGAATGCCATGCTTCTAGGAATTCTCATGCATATCCCTGTTTGACTTGTCTTAGAATGGATGTATTGTCCCAGTCGAAGTGGTGTCCTTCCTTATCTGTATGTAAGGATACTAGTGAGAGAGGGTCATGTCTTTTTGTGGCTAGTTGGTGTTCACGTATCCTGGTGGATAGTTTTCTGCCTGTTTATCCAATGTAGTGTTTGTTACAGTTCTTGCATGGTATTTTGTAAATTACATTAGTTTTGGTTGTTGTCTGTATAGGGTCTTTCAAGTTCATTAGTGTGTTGGTGGGTTTGTGGGCTATCGTGATGCCAAGGGGTCTGAGTAGTTTGGCAGTCTTTTCCAAGATGTCTTTGATGTAGGGGAGAGTGGCTAGGGTTTCTGGATGCGTTTTGTCTGTTTGGGTTAGTTGCGGAGAAATAAATAAGGCCGACTTCCAAAAAATGAAACCAGATGGATCCAACACACCACACTTCTACAGATTACCCAAAATTCACAAACCAAGAGCCCCCGTCAGACCCACAGTCTCACTACCTGGAACACCAACTTACAGGTTGGCCAAGAAGGTACACCAAAGACTAAAACACTTAGTAGAAGACTCACGCCACTCCATCCACTCCACCCAAGAATTCCTGAGGACCATCAAATACAGTAAGATAGAAGAGGATGAAATAATGGTCTCCTTTGACGTAACAGCCCTGTTCAGATAAATCAACATCAACCTGGCCAAGGAAGCACTGACTACACTATTAGAAGACTCAAAAACACATACACCAGATACCACCAACTTCATCAGCAAGGACAGTATCGTCAAGCTTAGGGGACCTATGCCTTACCGCCCACGTCACCTTCAACAAAACCTACAAACAAACCAACGGAACACCCATGGGATCTCCAATATCAAGATTCTTGGCAGAGGTAGTAATGCAGAGACTTGAACAAACAGCTCTGCCAACCATCCAACCCAAACTTTGGGTCCGCTACATGGATGACACCTTTGTCATCACTACACGAAACAAATTAGATAAAACCTCCAAGACCATCAATAATACCCTTACTGGCATAAAATTCACTAAAGAGGAGGGAAACAACAACAAACTGCCATTCCTAAATGTCACAGTAGAGCGAACAGCCATGGGGAACTTCAACCCAGCGTCTACAGGAAAACAACACATACGGACCAAATATTGAACTATTGAATCATTCCAACATCCACAAACGAAGCTGAATTAGAACACTATTTCAATGAGCTACAACACACTGCAGCACAGAGGAATGACACAGGGCTGAGGAAAATCACCTATACCGTGCATTCAAAAAGAATGGGTATCCCAATGAACACAGTCCATTGATTTCTCAGCAACAAACCCAAGCAAGCAGACAAAAGGGGCGGCACGGTGGCACAGTGGTTAGCACTGCTGCCTCACAACACCAGGGACCCAGGTTCGATTCCCAGCTTGGGTGACTGACTGTGTGGAGTTTGCACATTCTCCCCGTGTCTGCGTGGGTTTCCTCCAGGTGCCCCAGTTTCCTCCCACAGTCCAAAGATGTGCAGGTCAGGTGAATTGGCCATGCTAAATTGCTCATAGTGTTAGGTGCATTAGTCAGAGGTAAATGTGGGAAGATGGCTCTGGGTGGGTTGTTCTTCGGAGGGTCGGTGTGGACTTGTTGGGCCAAAGAGCCTGTTTCTACACTGTAGGGAATCTAATCTAATCTATTCTAAAACGTGTCCAGAAACCCTAGCCACTCTCCCCTTCATCAAAGACATCTCAGAAATGACTGCCAGACTATTCAGACCCCTTGGCATCATGGTAGCCCACAAACCCACAACACACTAAAACAGCAACTAATAAACTTGAAAGACCCTATACAGACAACAACCAAAACTAATGCCATTTACGAAATACTGTAACAAACACTACATTGGACAGACAGGCAGAAAACTAGCCACCAGGATACATGAACACCAACCAGCCACAAAACAACAGGATCCTCTCTCACTAGTATCCTTACATACAGATAAGGAAGGACACCACTTTGACTGGGAAACCACATCCAACCTTGGGCAAGCCAGAGACATGCATGAGAATTCCTAGAAGTATGGCATTCCAACCAGAACTCTATCAACAAACACATTGACTTGCACCCCATTTACTATCCCCTGAGAAAAAGAACAGGAAATGATAGTACCATTGGAAATTACATCATGATAGGAAATAACATCACCAACCCAAAGAAGCCCAAACATATAAATAGAAAGCAGACAATATCAGTAGTGCTTCATCTGGAAGCTCACTGAAGATGTTACCTAGTATGTTGACGAAACATCTGAAAATGAACCTTCCAGCTCAGCGAGCAAATCTACATCCAGAACAGTTATTGTGCTATAGCTATGTGGCAGACTTCTTTCTGGTCCAGCAGCTCACAGCTAACTTTCCATCTGGGATGTTTGAACACTCTGCCCCAAAACCCCTCATTCCCACAACACCCACTCCCCAACCTCCACCCTAGCACCACACCCCAATTGTTTTCAGCCTGTAGTGTTTGTATTTAACCATACTGCATGTTAATTCTTGACTATATGTCATGGTTAAGGCTGCAGTCCAGGTCTAGATCACAAAGTAAAGATGATATTCCAAGCAAGAACAGAGGAAATGTGACATTATCTGGTGGCCTTCTTTAGATGGTGTGTTAAGCTGAAGCCAAGTCATTGTTAAAGATCATGCAGCATTCTTTGTAAAAGAGCACCATGTTCCCTTGATATCCTGACCAATATTTGGTTAAAACATTTGACTGGTCATGCACTTGTGGTGGTTTGTTCTACATAAAAAAAACTGTAATACCGCCCACTGCACTGAAAAGTCATTTACTGTGCATTTCTTGATACACATAAATGTTTCGGTGGTGTAACAAGCTGATATATAAATATAATAGTTCATTTATTCTATAACCTTTGCTACTTTTTGTTTTGAGAGTATGAGTGACAAAGTTGGTCTAGTTCCTCTAACGTAGCCAAATGCTGGCAATGAGCAGAGAATGCCCACATCAGGATTTCCAGTGGAAGATGGTTTTGAGTACGTCAGAGTCTGGCTCACAGGGGAGAAACACAATGGAGCTATGGAAAAGTCAACAGTTCCACCTGAACACATCCCAGCCAAGAGCTTCCAGCTGAGGGAGGTGAAATCAGCACAAAAATCAGGGCTGGAAACATTAAGGAAAAAATGCATTGAAACAGAAGTGGAAAGCCTTGATTTACAATTATGCCGCTTCTTTTATATCCAAGGAAAACAGCAAATGAATTGTGTTCCAGTGGCATCTCAATTTACTTTGTTTCATTATAAGCTCAGTAGAAAAATTAAGCAGAAGAAAACTGGTTTCAACAACTAATTAACTTAGCAACTCACCACAGAACCTGTTCCAGTCTGAATCTTCTGATATTTTGGTAACAGCATTAATAATCGCTTAAAAATAAGTTAATGACACTCCTGTTCTGTTGCTAGGAGCGAAGCAGGAGTTATGAAAGCTTCATTGTGAGGTAAAGTTGGTCACATGAAAGACAGATGTCAGGAGAAGAAAAGTCAGGTTAATTTGGACAGGGCAGCCCTGATTTTCACCTTATTAACACAAGATGCTTTTACAAAGATTTTTACAGCTGAAATGACAGGGAAGTAGTTACATATCCACACTGGCATTTCTGCAGCAGATATTATTTGGTGTAGTTGTAAGAACATTGTAACTGGCCTCAGTGCCTTCCGTCATGGATGGTATAAAATAAATTAGGCAAATGTTTCAAGGCACTGCATGATTTTCCCTGGTGGAACATGAAAATGTTTGAACATTGAGTAAAGACAAACTTAAGCTTGATTTTGATGACCTGCTAGATTCCAATAGTCTGCTAACATTTAGGTTTATCCTTCATGAATAGACATTTGGATTTGGAGGAAGCAGATGTTGGAAACCAAAGCCCAGCCACCCAACGACTGGAGGAAGAATATCTCATCTTTGCCTTGGGACCCTCCATACGGCATCAACGTGGATATCACGAGTTTCCTCATCTCCCCTTCCTCCACCTCATCTCATCTCCAACTCCCCAACTAGGCACCACCCTCTTGAGCTGTCCTACCTGTCCATCTTCCTTCCCACCTATCCGCTCCACCCACTTCTCCGGCCTATCACCATCATCCCCCCCACCTGCCTCTTCCTGTCACCTTCCCAACTACCTTTCCCAACCCCACACCAACCCCCAATCTCCTATTTTCCTCTCAGCCCTTTCCCCCACCCACATTCCTGATGAAGGGCTTATGCCCGAAACGTAATTCTCCTGTTCCTTGGATGTTGCCTGACCTGCTGTGCTTTTCCAGCACCACATTTTTCGACTCTGTTAGTAGAGTCTGTTGTTATACGGTGATACATCACTGATGTAAACTGTCCATTTACATATTTGACTTTATGCTAATCATTGTTCCTGTCCCACCTTAGATTAGGTTACTTACAGTGTGGAAATAGGCCCTTCGGCCCATCAAGTCCACACTGCCCCTCCGAAGAGCAACCCACCCAGACCCATTCCTCTACATTTACTCCTTTACCTAACAGTAGGGGCAATTTAGCATGGGCAATTCACCTAACCTGCACATCTTTGGACTGTGGGAGAAAACCGGAGAACCTGGAGGAAACCCACGCAGACACGGAGAGAATGTGCAAACTCCACACAGACAGTTGCCCGAGGCGGGAATTGAACTCGGCTCTCTGGCGCTGTGAGGTAGCAGTGCAAACCACTGTGCCACCGTGCCGCCCCTTCTACCACATTTTAATGTTGCGATGCCCATCTGTTGAAATAGACTTTGATCACTACTATTGGTAGGCACCTTACAAAATGGAGCACACGATGTGACTGGGATGGAAAGGTTACTGACCCTATTTTCAGGTAACTGCAAAATGCAAACAGCACCAATGGGATTCAGAGCACAGAGTGATCAAATGTCCTCAGATGCTGCCTGGCCTGTTGTGCTTTTCCAGTGCCGCACTTTTTAATTCTCATCTCCAGCAACTGCAATCATCACTTTCTCTCTACTAGGGGTTAGCTCAATATGAAGGTTCACTCTAGGCCTTGTCCAGAATACAGTTAGAAGACAATGCTCCATAAAGGTAAAGCTTACCAACTGTTTAGGCTTTCATGGTCTCTATCAATCCTAACAGAAGTAACTCCACAGATGATAGTATCCTGTCAACAAGTCATCCTTTATTTACACATGTGTAGTACTTAGAGTCATAGAATCATAGAGACGTACAGCTCAGAAAGAAACCCTATGATCCAACTCAGTCATGCCAACCAGATATCCTAACCTAATCTTGTCCCATTTCCAACACTTGGCCCATATCCCTCTAAACCCTACCTATTAACATACCAATCCAGATACCTTTAAAATCTTGCAGTTGTGCCAGTCTCCACCACATCCTCTGACAACTCATTCCATACACGCACCACTCTTTGTGTGAAACCCTTGCCCCTTAGGTCCCTTTTAAATTTTCCCCTCTCACCCTAAACCTTTGCCCTCTAGTTCTGGACTCCCACACAGGGAAAATACCTTGTCTAATTACCCTATCTATGCCCCTCATGATTTTATAAACCTCTATAAGATTACCCCTCAGTCTCCGACGCTCCAGGGAAAACAGCCCCACCCTATTCAGCCTCTCCCTGTAGCTCAAATCCTTCAACCCTGGAAACATCCTTATAAATCTTTTCTGAACCCTTTCAAGTTTAACAACATCTTTCCTATAGCAGGGAGACCAGAACTGACGCAATACTCCAAAAGTGCTCTAACCAATATACTGTACAGCCGCAACATGATGTCCCAACTCCTATACTCGATGCGCTAGCCAATAAAGGGAAGCATATCAAACACCTTCTTCACGAGCCTATCTATCTGTGACTCCACTTTCAAGGAATGTGAACCTGCACTCTAAAGTCTCTTTGTTCATGACACTTGTCCGGCTTCCTCAGAGTCAGTTCTTAGAATGAACAGAACCTTTGATACTCCTTTTTATATCAGTCAGCCAGGGATCCCTGATGGGACCAGATGAACAGCTTCAATCAAGGAACTCATTTTTGATGAGGTCCACCTGAGTGACCAGGGACACAACCTAAACAAAGAACCCCATGATGATATCAGAAATAATACTCCAATAATCATTTTAGATTGGAACAAGTTGGTTTGAATGCATAAATGGAACCAAAGAGATCCTGTGGGATCTAGGTTAGCATATTTGATCCTTTGGTGTCCACAAAGATAATTCAGACCATTGCTGCCTCAAGACACCACAGCCTCTCAGTTTCCCTCTTTAAAGCATCTTGCTAGTAGCTACTTTCCCTTGTTCTAAGGTCCTTAACAGATTACAGGAGGTTGGTTTGGTGCCCCTTTGCTCATCTGTCAGACTTAAATGGGACCGGGAGCTCAAAATGGGTGGCCAACCAGCATGGCCCGCTGGCTGGTTTCCCCAAAGTGAAAGGCCTCCACTCAGAGTGGAACAAATACTCTGCATCAGTTGAACCTTTTAATATGAAAGAAGCACAAGCTTCTGCTGTGGGAAAATATGAGAAGTGAAATGTAACAGCCTGGTATTCTGCTCCATCTGTATCTTTAACATTCAAAAGCATTTAACATTCTGACTATAATGTGAATGAAAAAGGAAAGAGATGTCTGAATGTTGAATATGTTCCACAGCATCCAAAAGAGGACAGGGCAATCAGAGCGGGAAACAAGGTCAACCAATCCCTCCCCCAAGTCACATAACACTTTTGTTGGGGGATGGTTAGGCAAATCCACAACTGGAACAGTGGGAGAGTCCCAGGGCAATGAGAGACTAAGATATCCTTCTTGGAATCTGTGAAAGTTGTGGTTGATAAAATAAAGTGCATATCGCAATCACAAAGCAACAATTTAAATCAGGCCCTGCGGTCAGGCAACCTAATGGGTGGGTAAGAATGGTAACGTCAGCAAAGTTCATATGTTTGAGTGAGCCATGTGAGTTTGTAGTTTAATTCAGGAATTCTGATGAAAATATAAACTGTCCAGGGCCAAACTTGATCATTTTAGAGCTAATACCCAAAACTAGGGATAAAATGTAGCTTATTGTTCACTCTCTAGTGGCATAAGGTATTGTTGCAGTTCTACCACAATTACTTGCAAGGAATACAATTTTCCAAGGCCCAAGTGCTCTAGTCTAGATGATGATACGCACATTCTAGTCTAACTAGAACAGTCTCTCTTACAAAACCAAGTGCAGTTTCTTGGATCTCTGCAACAGTTTAATTGTTACAAGGATATAGTTTACATCCTTTATTGGTCAGAGTATTGAGTACAGGAGTTGGGAGGTCGTGTTGAGGCTGTACAGGACATTGGTTAGGCCACTGTTGGAATATTGCGTGCAATTCTGGTCTCCTTCCTATCGGAAAGATGTTGTGAAACTTAAAAGGGTTCAGAAAAGATTTACAAGGATGTTGCCAGGGTTGGAGGATCTGAGCTACAGGGAGAGGCTGAACATGCTGGGGCTGTTTTCCCTGGAGCATCGGAGGCTGAGGGGTGACCTTAGAGAGGTTTACAAAATTATGAGGGGCATGGATTGGATAAATAGACAAAGTCTTTTCCCTGGGGTCGGGGAATCCAGAACTACAGGGAATAGGTTTAGGGTGAGAGGGGAAAGATATAAAAGAGACCTAAGGGGCAACATTTTCACGCAGAGGGTGGTACGTGTATGGAATGAGCTGCCAGAGGATATGGTGGAGGCTGGTACAATTGCAACATTTAAGAGGCATTTGGATGGGTATATGAATAGGAAGGGTTTGGAGGAATATGGGCCGGGTGCTGGCAGGTGTGACTAGATTGGGTTGGAATATCTGGTCGGCATGGACGGGTTGGACCGAAGGTCTGTTTCCATGCTGTACATCTCTATGACTCAATGACTCTATTACTACGTTAACTCCTGAGGAGGTGCTGGCCTTAAATCCAACTTCCTCTCTCATCCAATCTGCACCACATCACAGTGGGCAGTCCTTATGGCATCCCACCAATATTAACTCTTTCAGCTCCTTTCACACTCATTAAAAACAGGCACAATAGTCTCAACAATTCAAAGACAGCAAGGTAGCTGTGGTAAAAACTGAAAACTCAAACTATGGGCAAGAATTAATGCGGGTGATGAGTGTTTTGCCTGGTGGCTGGAAAGCAGCCAAGAACAACTTGTCACCTCTTTTTAGGAAGGTGCACTGAATTCAGTACTACTCAGGCATTTAACTGGGCAGCAATTGGCTGAAGATGAAGGACCTCAGATGAGAAGTCGTGCCACGTGAACTGCCAGCCAATCAGAGGCTGGCAGCCATGGAGAGGTGATGGCTGCTGTTGGCACAATTTTCAGCCAGGGGGTTATAATTGTCACTGGATCCCAGACCACAAGTGAGTAATAGTGGGGTTGGGGGTGTGGGAAGGAGGTGGAGGATTTCATGGAGTGGGTGGCAGGAGATGGGATGAGCTGGCAAGGGGTGAGGTTACCTGAAATAACTCCACATAGTCCGATATGCCATTATCTAGTTACCCTTTATTTACACATGGAGAATCCTTGACACTGATCCAGCTCCCTCAGAGCCAACTCTCAGAATCTCAGGATGTCTGACTGCCCCAATTATTCTGAGGAAACATTAACTCTGCTTACTCTCCATGGATACTGCCAGACCTCCTGAACTTTTCCAGCAACTTCTATTTTTTTGGCCTCAATTATTGTAGCTGAACCATTGAGCCTAAAGACAAATTCATAACCTTTGAAAAAAACAGCAGATGCTGAAAATCAGAAACTAAAACTGAAATTGATGACAAAACTCAGCAGGTCTGGCAGCATCTGTGTAGAGAAAGCAGAGTTATTGTTTCAGGTCGAGTGACCCTTCTTCAGCACTGATGAAGGATCACTGGACTCAAAATATTAACTCTGCTTTCTCTCCACAGATGTTGCCAGACATACTGAGTTTTGTCATCAATTTCTGTTTTTGTTCATAATCTTTGAGTTTTCCAATCTGAGCCAAAGTAACAGCTGAAATGGCCTCTCCAAAGAAGGGCAGGAAATATCAACAAAAATGCCCATTCCTGATCAATGGCCAGTGATCCTCACTACAAACACTGGATGAGGATAGGATTTGTCTCATAGACAGTGACCAAATGTATAGTCTGTGGTCTTTTTCACAAAACCAATTCCTTAGTCACTGGCTCAATATCTATCCCTTTCAATGTCTGTGACTGAATTAAAATGTTCTCAATTTTGGCACTTTATTTACCCTCAAGATATCTCATAACCATATTATCAATTAGACTGTTTATTTCCACCTGGGTGACAGTGCCTGACTTGTCCCATGCCTCTGTTTGCTCTGGATTTGACTATTCTGCTGCACTTTGAGCCAATACAACTCCACACCCTGACCCCGCCCCCCCCTCCCGCCCAAACACACACACACAGAGCTTTTTCATTTGAAGTGTAAAAACTGAACTGAAGATAAGTGGAATCTATCTCAGCTTCTGGGCAGCAAGACTTGGTTGACTTGGTTTAAGGCTAACATCTCTGTGATAGATTCTGTCAATCAAGTCAAATGATCTGCTCTCATGAATTACAAGAGAGATCTAAGTGAGAAGACTTTAGATGCACTAAGAGCTGCTTGAAGTAAAGTCAAATAGGGTGTACACCACGTCAAATATTGGTTACAACTATGCCAGAATACCCAGATGTCTTACAATACAGGAATGTCAGGGGCATTTATAATGGACTTTAAAAAGCTGCAGGTCCATCAGCAATGAAATCCACTCCATTGAGAATAAATGCACGACAAAACATTACTGACTGGGCATAGGTAAAATGAATTGCAATGGCTTTTTCGATAGGAATGGGGAGTCCAAAACTAAAGAGCTTAGGTTTAAGACAAGAGGGAAAAGATGTAAAAGGGATCTGAGGGACAATATTCTCACACAGAGAGCAGTGCGTATATGGAATGAACTGCCAAAGGAACTGGTAGATGCAGATACATCTACAACATTTAAAAAACTTTGGATAGGTACATGAATAGGCAAGGTTGAGAGGGATATGAACCATAGGCAAGCAAGTGGGACTAATTTAGTTTGGGAAACCTGGTTGGCATAGATGAGTTGGACCAAAGTGTCTGTTTCGTTGTTGTTTGACTCTATGACTCTATGCCTCCAATCTCCCTCCCTAACCCATTGGCTTCAGCTATTTCCTTCTATCAGATGCTCCTGAACATCTACCTTTTTCATGAAGCTTTTCTCTCGAACAAATTCTTCAGTGGCTTGGTAACACACTTTGCTTTATAAGGCTCCTGCGAATAGGCAAAAGTGAGGACTGCAGATGCTAGAGATCAGAGTCTAGATTAGAGTGGTGCTGGAAAAACACAGCAGGTCAGGCAGCATCTGAGGAGTAGCAAATAGTCTTGCGATGTTCTGTTACATTAAAGTAGCTGCACAATACAAGTTGTTGTTGCACTGTCTTATGTCAGGGTACAGCTTATCAAGCATTTCACCCAGTAGACGTTATTATTCTCTAGTTCTACTTTAGTCTAGTTCTAATCTAGTTTACCCCTACTCAAGGTTCAATAGACGAGTCAACCATTTGCAGCACACAGCCATAATCAATTCCCCTGCTCATTTGATAGAACATCCTCCAAAGTGGCTTTGCAGTTGTTATGGCATTAAAGGGGTCCATATCCCATGGCTCCTGCCTCTGAGCCAGAAGATTATGGATTAAATCCTGCTTTCGAACTTGAGGAGAAAAATGAAGACTGATATTTTAGTGCAGAACAGTGAGAGTGTCTTGTCTTTTTAGCTGAGGCACTAAAACTGAGGCCTAGATGAATGGAAAAGATCCCAGGGCATTATTTCAAAGAAGAGGAGAGGAATTATCCCTGATGTCCCAGCCAAAATTTATGCCTCAATTGACATCACAGAAATAGATAGGTTGTTATCCCAATGCTTTTTGAGAGGGTTTGCTCTGAACAGTTTTGCAGCTGAGTTTCCTATATTACAATAGTGACAATACTTCAAAAGTGCTTTAACTGACAGTAAAGCACTTTTTGTGGTGGTTGTGAAAGGCACTATATAAATGCATGTCTTTATTTTCCTTTAATAAAGATATGGTTTTAACAAAAATAAAACAGTCACAATTTGCTCTGCACTGGTAAGGAAGCAAAGTAATCATTCAAGGTACATGAGAAAAAACTTGAAAGGGTTTTCTTGGGATGACAACATAACAGATTTGCATTGACCTCACAAATGGCTTTAATGAACCCAAAGTATTTTTATTTATCATTAGTCCGCTGTTTCTTTCTACTTTTTTCTGCAGTAAGTGTGTAACGGGTTAATATCTGCTCCAATTAGATTCACTGATTCATGAAAATGGCAGTGCCTTATCAGGCATTTCTTAGAAAGCCTCTATTCTTGGAAAAGCTGATTCAGGTTTAGCTGTGGACATCAGTTTGGGTACTGCTGCAAGTTACTCTTGCTTAATACCCTCTATCTGGTGCAATGCCAACGTTTGCAATTGGAGAAGATCATTTCCACTGGTCACTAAATGTTAGTAGCGTCATAAACATGTCTTTGCCAGAAATAAAGCATACATGAAACCTAGCTGTTATGATCCGCCAGAGGAAATTTTCCAGCATAGTTTGGGCAGTCTTATCATATTTTTAGCAGTGTTTAAATGCAAGTATTACGACTTTGTATGCCAATTGTTTTATGTTCCTTGTGCATGTAAGTTAGAAAAATTGTAGTGATTGCTTAATGCCTCTTTTCTCAAATGGCTGTTGCAAAGGCAGCAGTGAGTCAATGTTGCCTGGGAGTAAGAAATCCTCTATGTTTGCAAGTGCCTGACAAGTTGGAGTTACAATCTATTCAACCTGTAACTGCTGCTGGATAGCAGTAACACTGTGATTTAGAATGAAACTCCCATTAGGCACCTACATAGGCTTCGAAGATAAGTGCACTATGCAGTGTAGCACAAACTGGGAAGAACCATGTTTCACATCATTCATCCGTAATGAATTCTCTGACCTTGGGCAGAATGTTGGCATAAGCAATTCACTGGGATTTGGTTTCAGCAATGGAGGGAAAAATATCTGCCAGGGTACTTGCTCCTCATTATTATCCACTGAGTCAGCTGAAACATTTGTGTATAAGAATTCATCGAATCATAAAATGTTACAGCACAGAGAGTGATCATTCGGCCCATCATGTCCGTGCTTGCTCTTTGAAGAAGCGACTCACTTCATGGCTTTGGGTGTTTTACCTGTAGCACAAGATAATGACCCAATTCCTTTCTTAATTGAACCTGCCTCCACCACTCTCTCAGATCGTGAAGTCAAGATTCTAATTACTGATGACACAAAGAGCTTTTCTTCACATTGCAAAGATCACTTTTATTTTTTGGGCTGCGGACATAAAAATTCAAACCAAACATATTTCTTTAAACCAAGTTTCTGTGGAAGAAGGGTGGCATGGTGGCTCAGTAGTTAGCACTGCTGCTTCACAGCACCAGGGACCCGGGTTTGATTCCACCCACAGGCGACTAGCTGCATGTTCTTCTTGTGTCTGTTGGGGTTCTTCCGGGTGCTCCGGTATCCTCCCGTGGTCCAAAGATGTGCAGGTTAGGTGGATTGGCCACGCTAAATTACCCAAAGTGTTCAGGGATATGCTGGCTAAGTGAATTATACATGGGAAATGCAGGATTACAGGGAGTTGTGTCTGGATGGACAGCTGTTCTGAGGGTCAGTGTGGACTCAATGGGCTGAATGGCCTGATTCAATAGTGTAGGGAACGTGTAAAGAACTTGCAGCTTTTAAGCTAAAATCAGTTACAAATATTCACTGCAGGATGCATCTAAAAGTCAGTCTTATACAAGTAGTGAGAGAGATGTTAAACATCTTGGCTCAATGGTAATGTGTTCAGGGCAGTTTTGCCGGAATTTTGATAGGTTTTACAACCAGGATGGTGCATGTGTATGTGTGCATCTGCAAGTGGCTGGATCATTGTGTTTGGACAATGCAGCGCAAATAACCAGCTTATGAAGGAAAAAACCTCTCCGTCTCTCTGTCTTCCCTTTCTGTGGACGAAGATGTAGAGAACATTCCAAGTAGATGGATGCTCACTCTATCTGCAAATTGCCTTCCTGAAAGAAAAAGGAGAGAAAGTAACTTCAGATATACTAAAATATTGAACCCTCAACCAACAAGTGAAAGGTTGAAAATCAATGCATCCGCAACTTCGCGTCCTCCTCAATGAGTCAAAAGAATTCAGGAAGAATCTGACAGAAAATATCTTGTCAGTGTGTAATCTGATCAGTGCCAGAACTGCACTTCATGGGATTTTTTTTTTGCTCCTTCCTCACCTGTCGTATTTATGTCTCATCTTTTCTCTTTGTGTCTGTTTGTACATGTGTGCAATTTGTCTTTTACAAAGGGGCAGAATTTAAGTTATAAACTGGTAATTTATGTTTGCTTTTAACTGATGCCAGTAGAGAATCTGTTTGCAATAAATAACTGTTTTCTTGTTAAATACAGAAAGCTATTGTGTGTTTTCTTATTAACCCAAGTTCATCAGTCAGGTCAATTACAGTCACTGTGGAGGTCAGTTAAACCTTTTCACATTTGGGACGTCTCTTGGAATATTGAAGTTTGATTTCCTGTACATTACCAGAGTGAATCGCAGCAATGCCATGATGGCTTCTTTTGCAAATTACCTTAAATTTCTTCTCTGTTGTTCTCAATTTTTCTTCAATGGAAGCAGTTTTTTCCAATCTACTCTTTCCAGAATCCTCCTTAATGTCTATCAAATCTTCTCAAAGCTTCTTCTCCAAGCGAACAATCCAAACATCTCCAGCTTTTCCACATATCTAAAGTTCCTCATCCATGGAACCATGTTATGCATCTTTTCTGCACATTTTCTAATGCCTTCATATCCTTCCTAAAGTGGGACATCCTAAACTGAATGGAGTGCTCCAGTTTAGTATTAATCAGTGTTATGTACAATTTATTTCCTTCCTATCCTTGCTCCTTTAATAAAGGCTTATTGGATGTTGTAGGCTTACTAACCATTCTCTCAACCCGTTGACTTCAATGATTTTTACACACACACAAATCTCTCTTCACTTGCATATATTTTAGAATTGTGCCCTTTATTTTATATTGTAATTTGTCTTTCTGCTCATAGTACCAAAACAAATTACTTCATACTTTTCTGCATTACATGTAATCTGCCACTTACTTATTTTATCATTTTGTCTCTGTTCTTTTGAATTTTGAAACTACCCTCCTCACAAACTTCCAACTTTTGGACTACCCATAAATTTTGAAACTGTCCTCTACACCAAAATTTAGTTGTCATTATACATCCAAAAAGGTATGGGCATACCACCAATCCCTGAGGAACCCCATTTTAAGCCTTTCTCCACTCTGAAAGATTGGAAATGATGCTCACTAATTGTAAACTGTTCTCCTCAATGGCTCCATACGTACAGTACATGAGTAGCTGAAGTACACAGGCCAGCAAGATGACAGGCTCAATTCAATGACTTACTGGAAATGTGATAGAGGTCAATGTGTAGCATGTCTTTTTGTTTAGGGAAAGAATAATTGAGAGTTCCCATTCACTTGGAAATATGAAATCTCCGTTGTGGCCTTTAAAATGTATTCTGCCTTTGCAGCTACATATGGTAATAGTAGATATCTCATATTAGTTATTCTTAATGTATCAGACATTACATGCTATTAATCAAACATGTAATTATTTGACATCAGTTCACCAGTAAAATTTCACTTGTGTGTATCCACCATCCGTTTTGACATTTGGCAGAAATTTGGAGGGAATCTGGTATTTTTACATCACAGTACTGACAATAGTTCAAAAGTATTTTATTGGCTGTAAAGCATTTTGGGACTAATACATTTAAATATGCTATATAAACATAAATCTTTCTTTTCTTCATTATTTTTGGTCCCAATCCTATTTTCTGATTCCACCCAAGGGAGAAATCATTTTGGAAAGTTATACTTAATCGTCGTTTGTCAAAGCAACAATGGTGTTTGTAGATAGGGCCAATTTGGCTTAGAGTCATAGAATCATACAGTACAGAAACAGGCCCCTTGTCCATGCCAACCATGTTTCCTAAACTGAACTAATCCCATTTACCTGCATCTGGCCCATACCCTTCTAATCCTTTCTGAAATAACTCCACAGAGGCCAATATCCCATCACCAAGTCATAATTTATTTGCACTTGCAAGGCCCTTCACACTGATCCAGCTTCCTGGAGCAAGCTTTCAGAGTGACCGGAACCTCTGACACTCCTGTTTATATCTATCAGCCGGGGTCCCTGATTAGACCAGATTGACAGCCCCAATCAGGGAGCTCATATTCCATGAGGTCCACCTGGCTGACCTTGTTACAATCACTACATCCCTCCCCCTCTGAGTCAGAGGACATAGGCCTGATGCGAAGCCTTCTCCTGGTTAGCAATCCTGCTGGAACTATCCCTGTATCTGCATGAGGGATAGTCCAACAATTAAATAGGACCTTCCAAACATTAAAACTCTGCAAATGTGCGGACAAGGACAGCAGATGTTCATGAACACAACCACCTGTGAGTTCCTGGAAGCCCCACACCATCAAAACTTAAAACTGTAACATTATTTGTTCATCATCACTGGGTCCAATTTCTGGAACTCACCAGTAGTTCTTTGAGTCTACCTACTTCTCATAGTCTGCAGAGTATTCAAGAACGCAATTCACCATCACCTTCTAATTGGCAATTCAGGATGGTCAATCAATGTTAGTCCAGACACACCCTATGAATTAATATAAAAAATATCCTGAAAAAGTTCACAGTATTCTCATCAGAGGCTAACGTGAGCGACATCACTCGCCATACATGAAGTGAAAGAATGACGAGGTTGAGAATCAATCTGATGGCCATCAAGCCCTGTAGTCATTAACTCAAGCCTCTGGCTCCAAGGTAGGAATGCTATGTACTCTGAGGCAAGTACAAAGGGCTAGAACTTTATCTTGGTAATATAAAAGAGGTAGCATAGAATTTGATGAACCCATGGTCTCATTATATGTCCTGCCTGATATTCAGCTCCATTAACTTGAATGAAACTGTATAATAGGCTGTACTTATTATATGTGGTTGATGCAGTGTTTCCATTTGGTGCTGCCATCCAAAACCATTTCTATCACAATGGACAAGATAAGATGGTCTAACAGCCAAATTGAATTGCCTTCAGTATCTGACACTTGTTAATATTAAGGTGGAAAGCCCACAGTTTTGACAATGACATTTGAGGAGAACTGACCTTCTAGTTCAGTGTCTGATTTTTTTAAAAGTCAAAAATGGATTTAGTTTTATCCCACCACTGCCATGGGTTACATCAGTACTGTGCAATTCATTTGACGTCTATGTGCAGCCGTGACACATAAATCTCGAGCTTGTTAATCCATCTGCCTCAAATTTTAGCACCATGTTGCGAAAACAAACCTCTATAATGGGAGTAAACAACGATCAGGAGAAAAGTCAAGGACAAGAAAAGGCCAGCCAGCTCACCAAACCTCATCCCTCTGGTGCTACAGGTCTCCTAGCCTCATATTCATCTGTCCTTTGAATGTCCTCCCTGCTTGGCTCATTATTTCCATGAAGAAATGGCTCTATGATTTGATCCAATTTATTTTAACTGGAATGTAGTCATCACCTCTAGTCCTGTTATATAGTTTTATTCTGAAGCAATATTTAGGATTGTCCTTTGTAAAATCATTTGATATATGTCGTGTTTCATTGACCACACTGTGTTCATCCAAATACATACGTATGTGTTTATATATAGCTTCTCATGTTCTCAAACAGTGCTCAAGTGTTTCATAACCAGCAATTTACAATGTTTAAAATACATTCAAACAGAAGAAATGCACAAAGTTATAAGAAATAAAAGGATTTCTATCTCAAATGGACTGCTGTGTAAAATATTCTTCACACATCACAGCTGTACATACATGATTCCAATCACCATGTTGCAAATCACGCTTTAGAATTATCCACATTCTCAACTGTCAAAAACCCTGAATTAATGGCAGCTACATATGGAATTTAGGCTTTTAGAAGCAAGATTTCTTTAAAAACAAAACAACCTCTCATTAAAAAAAATGATAAAATGTTAATGACATGCATTCAAAGGCAATTTAAATAGAATTTGGAAATTCTCGATTTTCTACCAGTGTCATATTATCCAGCAAGAGGAGCTCCTTCATTTGAGGTTTTTTTCAAACTGCACTTTTCTTCTCAAAATGTTTAGGCTTGCATCAGGTAGAAACTTGAAGAACATGGCAAATGTCATCAGTAACGGTTTCTGGTTTCCTTCGTGCAAAAAATCGATTCCTGTGATTTGAGACATGGTCAAAGCAGGAGCCATATGGTGTCCTGTCCACACTATATTTCAAATGAAAATGGGAATGGGAGCTGAAGCACCTAAGGTCCAAGTTGGTCACAAAATTCAGATTAAGGTTTCCACTAGTCTAGAGCTAGTTAGTTTTAATCAACCCGTCGCAGGCTTGTTACAGCACCACTTCTGTGGCAGGTAGAACTTGAACCCAAAACTTCTGGTTCAGTGCTAGGGACACTACCACCACATCAGTAGACCCTAGACTTGAGTTATATCATTGATTATGGTTAAAAAGCCAGTGAATAAAAACAGGGAGACATGAATTAAAGTTCTGATCTGATGTTAAAGGAGCAGTTGAGAAACGTTCACGTTTCTGTGAATTACCTGGAGCAGCTGCATTTGATTCTTTGTATACCAAATAGTTTTATTAATTCCTTATCAATAGTTTTGTTAGTTCAGCATCAAAGATATTTTACCATGGGCTAAGAATTGCAAAATCAGTGAAGAATATATGCAGTGAGCTGAAATGTTCAAGTGAACACATTTCAATTCTGGTGTCCTATGATATTAATCCATGAATAGAGGTCACACATGAAATACAAGTCACGTAAAAATGTCACCAAAACCCTACAAAGAGCGTGGAGGCTATACTACCTTGTGACTTATTGATTTACTAATACTGTGTGATCATGTGGAGAAGCCTTACATCTAACTCTATCCTTGTGGGACTCTTCAGCATTTTCTGTTTCAAGTGTTAGTGCAGAATGATGGACACTGCTGAGACCTGTATTGTTCATTACTCTGAATAAGGTGACCAGACATTTGAACTGAAAAGCGGCCAAAATGTATGTATTGTTTCAGTCATCACACAGCTCCAAAGTCAGCACTTTCAATCAAATGCTAGGATATCACAAAGCAGACAGTAAGAACTGTGAAACAGTCCAGCCAAAATGTAAAACAAGAGCAGAAATACTCTGGCAGTGTGTTATGAAGATGTAAGGAGTGCTGTACCTTTAAGAGAGTGGAAAAGATAGCAAGGACTTAAAGAAGCACACAGAGTACTGGAAAATTTAAAATGTAACATTTTGTTAAACAGTTAGATTAGCTGAGTTTCCTGGATCCAAAAACAAATTTGAATTCAGCCAATCATTTTAAATTATGCCTCAAGATACCAAACTCCAATCAAGTTTAAATTTAATATTTTCACAAAATTAAAACCAATGAAATGATTCAATGCTATAGGGTAGAAAACCAGGAAAAAAGTTGAACAGTTGAGGGAGAATCGCCAAACTGTCAACATATACAGACTGCCCGCAGAAGAGCTCTCTTAAAGGTACCTTTATCTATCAATGACCTGTGCAACAGAATCCCTCAGAAGAAGAAAAGAAGGCAGAGGAAAATACAGAGGACACTCAGCAAGGTAACTGGTCTTGAAACCTGCTTACATTTTTTTGGTAAAGCGTAAACAGGAATTTTTGATTGGACCAGTATTGTAGAGGGGAAGGTAATAGACAGGTTAAGATGGATGAGTTGTAAATAGTTGTTTACAACTTTTGGCACCTGGTCAATATCGCTCCAAATGCTTCCTATTCATATACACATCCAGATGTCTTTTAAATGTTGTTATTTTACTAGCCTCTGGTAGCTCATTCCATGCACGTACCACCCTCTGTGTGAAAAAGTTGCCCCTTAGGCCTCTTTTAAATCTTTCCCCTCTCACCCTAAACCTATGCCCTCTAGTTCTGGACTCCCCTACCCCAGGGAAAAGACTTTGTCTATTTATCCTATCCATGCCCCTCATGATTTTATAAATCTCTATAAGGTCACCCCTAAGCCTCTGACGTTCCAGGGAAAACAGCCCTAGCTTATTCAGCCTTTCTCTATAGCTCAAACCCTCCAACCATGGCAGCATCCTTGTAAATCTTTTTTGAACCATTTCAAGTTTCACAACATCTTTCCAATAGGAAGTGAACCAGAATTGCACGCAATATTCCAACAGTGGCCTAACCAATGTCCTGCACAGCCACAACATGATCTCCCAACTCCTATATTCAAGACTCTGACCAATAAAGGAAAGCAAACCAAATATCTTCTTTACTATCCTGCCTACTTGGGACTCCATTTTTAAGGAGCTATGAACCTGCACTCCAAAGTCTCTTTGTTCAGTAACACTCTTGAGGACCTTACCATTAAGTGTGTAAGTCCTGCTAAGATTTGCTTTCCCAAAATGCAGTACCTCACACTTATCTAAAGTAAACTCCATCTGCCACCTCTCAGTCCATTGGCCCATCTGATCAAGATCCTGTTGTAATCTGAGGTAACCTTCTTCCCTGTCCACTACACCTCCAATTTTGGTGTCATCTGCAAACTTACTAACTATACCTCTTATGCTCACATCCAAATCATTTATATTAATGATGGAAAGTAGTGGACATAGCACCGATCCTTGTGGCACACCACTGGTCACAGGCCTCCAGTCTGAAAAACAACCTTCCACCATCACCCTCTGTCTTCTACCTTTGAGCCAGTTCTGTATCCAAATGACTAGTTCTCCCTGTATTCCATGAGATCTAACCTTGCTAATCAGTCTCCCATGGGGAACCTTGTCGAACGCCTTACTAAAATCCATATAGATCACATCTACTGCTCTGCCCTCATCAATCTTCTTTGTTACTGCTTCAAGAAACTCAATCAAGTTTAGGAGCCATGATTTCCCACGCACAAAGCCATATTGACTATCCCTAATCAGTCCTTGCCTTTCCAAATACATGTACATCCTGTCCCTCAGGATTCCCTCCAACAACTTGCCCACCACCGACGTCAGCCTCACTGGTCTATAGTTCCCTGGCTTGAACTCATCACCTTTCCTAAACAGCGGCGCCACATTAGCCAACCTCCAGTCTCTGGCACCTCACCTGTGACTATTGATGATACAAATATCTCAGCAAGGGGTCCTTCTCTAGCTTCCCACAGAGTTCTAGGGTACACCTGATCAGGTCCTGGGGATTTATCCAGTTTTATGTGTTTCAAGACATCCAGCACTTCCTCCTCTGTAAAATGGATATTTTTCAAGATGTCACCATCTATTTCCCTACATTCTATATCTTCCATGTTCTTTTCCACTGTGAATACTGATGCAAAGTACTCGTTTAGTATCTCCCCCATTTTCCACGGCTCTACACAAAGGCCACCTTGCTGATCTTTGAGGGGCCCTATTCTCTCAGTTACCCTTTTGTCCTTAATGTATTTGTAAAATCCCTCTGGATTCTCCTTAACCCTATTTGCTAAAGCTATCTCATATCCCCTTTTTGCCCTCCTGATTTCTCTCTTAAGAATACTCCTACTGCCCTTATACTCTTCTAAGGATTCACTCAATCTATCCTGTCAATACCTGATATACGCTTCCTTCTTTTTCTTAGAAAACCCTCAATTTCTTGAGTCATCCAGATTCCCTACACCTACCAGCCTTCCCTTTCACCCTGACAGGAATATACTTTCTCTGGACTCTCGTTATCTCATTTCTGAAATCTTCCCATTTTCCAGCTGTCCCTTTATCTGCAAACAGGTTTACACAGATTTGAATAGATGTGGGGTACAAAAAAAATCCAGCAGTTTTAAATACTTGCAGGTTAGTGTCATAGATCATTAAATAAAATGTAGTTGAGACAATTTGTTTAATTTCGGTGACTTGTGGTTGATTAAATTAAAGATGATAGAAATGGCTTTTAAAATTACTAAAGAAGTTCTGGGATTTGATGATGAATCACAAATTTGCCAAGGAAGTTTAGAAGGAAAGAAAAAGGTCTTTTTGAATTAGCAAAGAAGTTAGATTTGGGTTTAACCAAGGACAAAAGTAAAGTTGAAATTATAAGGGAGTTACTCAAACACTTAGGTATGTCAGAGAAACAGACAAGTGCAGTGAAAAACTTGAATTACAATTGAGGAAAATGGAGTTAGAAGATAAACAAAGAGAGAGAGAGAAAAGAGAGAGAAAGAGAAAGAGAGAGAGGAAAAATGAGAGAGAGAAGGTTCTTAGCTGAGCAAGGAGTGAGAGAAGAAAGGGAGATAAGAAAGAGAGAGAAGAAAGGGTGAGACAAAAAGAGAGAGAATTTGAACTTGAGAAATTGCGACTTAGTCAGCAAAGTCAAGTTAACAGGACAGCGATTAAAAGAGAAGGTAGTGATATATACAAATATGTCAAAACTCTAACACATTTTGATGAGAAAGATGTTGACGCCTTCTTTATTTCATTTGAAAAATTGGCTAGGAAGATGGTGTGATCCAAGGATTTATGGGTAAAGCTAGTTCAGACTAAACTGGCAGGCAGAGCTAGTGAGGTATTTGCTGCGCTATCAGATGAGGGGTCGAGAGATTATGAGGAGGTCAAACAGGCTATTTTAAGTGCTTATGAATTAGTACCAGAAGCATATAGACAGCGGTTCAAAAACATAAAGAAGGAACCAGGTGAGACTTAAATTGAGTTCAAAAGAATTAAACATAGTCATTTTGCTAGATAGATGTGTACTTTGAAAATAATTAAGACCTTCGAAACTCTAAGAGAGATTATACTGCTGGAGGAGGTTAAAAACGCACTTCCAGAGATGGTAAGAATCCACATGGAGGTACAGAAAGTTCAGGAAGGGAGAAGGCACAGAATTAGCAGATGAGTACATGTTGGTGCATAAGACAAGCTTCCGGCCAGAATTTTGTCCTGTGACGAATAGAGGTTGGGAGAAGGGGAGATCCTACACTACGAAAGAAAGAGTAGAGAACACTGTAAGAACTTCCCACAGGTTAAAGAAGCCCAAGAGGGTGGACAGGAGGTGAAAGGCCTCAGGTGTTTTCACTGTAGTGGAGTCGGACATGGACAATTACAGTGCTGGTAGTTTCAGAAAGGCACTGGGGAAAGGTGTTTTCACTGCCAGAGAGTGGGACACGTAAAGTCACAGTGCTGTTCGTTAAAGAAAGGCACTGAGGGAAAACAGGTGATAAAAGAAACTAAGCCAGTGGCATTAGTGAAGGTCGTAAAGAAGACCTCAAGAAATGCCGAGGAACTGCAGGAGAGAGCACAGCCTAGGCAGGGATTGGGTATGGGTTATTATCTGACCTGTACAAAGAATTCACCTTTGTGGGTAAAGTTTACTCAGAAAGAACAGGGGGAGAAGGACAAGAAGTGTTTAGTCCTAAAAGGCTAAGGATCTTGCAAGAGCAAGACAAGGTGATAAAAGATATATATGTGGATGCATACTCTGAAAAGGAGGGAGAGAATAACCTGGAGGGTTATTATCTGAAAGATAGAATCCTCGGATGGAAATGGAGACCAAGGCAGGTTAGTGCAGAGGAGAAATGGACCAAAGTGTACCGGATTGTGTTGCCGGTAACATACAGACAAGAAGTGTCATGGGTAGCACATGAACTACCTGTAGGAGATCATCTAGGAGTACAAAAGACTCAGGCTAAGGAACAAAAACATTTTTATTGGCCTAGAATACACAAGGATGTGGTTAACGTTGGCTCTACGGGTCATACATGCCAAATGGTAGGTAAGCCTCAGGTGGTAATAAAACCAGCACCTTTGTTGCCAACTCCCATATTTGTAGAACCTTTCACGTGGGTTGCAATGATTGTGTAGGTCCCCGCCTGAGAAATAAAAGTGGGAACCAGTACTTGTTAACCATTATGGATGGGGGCATCTAAGATGGCAGTGATCATGTTTTTTCAGGACTTTTCAGCGGCGGTGATCCAGAAACGAAACTCATATGATGGTGTCAATCAGGATTTCTTGGGGCGTTGGAAAGATTGTGGAGGCCCGATAAACATTTAAAAATTGACTTACCTGTATTTTCAGCTGTCCAGAAATGCCTAAAAAGGGAGGAGGAGCATCTGAGGCAGGGGCTGCAGCTCAGCCTGCAGCAGCCTTGGAGCAGATTACTCTCCAGGACCTGGTGAACCAGCTCTCGAAATCTCACAAGATGTTGGGGAAACAGATTGAAGAGAAGCTGGCTCCAGTCTCTCTCATGCTGCAGAAGCATGAGCAGCAGCTGGGAGACCTGGAGAAGAGGACGGATGAGGTGGAGCACAGGGTCACAGTGGTGGAAGCTGATGCCAGTTCATTCAAGGAACAGATCCAAGCCCTGAAGACGCAGGTTCGTAATTTGCGTGACCAAGTGGATGATCTTGAAAACAGGGGCTGGAGAAAAAACATTTGGATCATCAGTCTGCCTGAGGGGAAGGAAGGTGAGCGGCCTGCGGAATTTGTTGAAGATTGGCTTCCAAAATTCCTTGACTTGGAGACTGGCATGAGAGGATTGAAGATAGAGAGGGCTCACCGGATCGCAGCATGGAGGTCGGGTCTGGGTCAACGCCCTCGTCCTTTCCTGGTGCGGTTCCATCATTACCGGTATAAGGAGAAAGTCATGGAGGCTTCCAGACTCCAGGGGAAGGATCCAAAGGCCCTAATTTATGAGGGTTCTAAGATCATGTTTTTTCAGGACTTTTCAGCGGCGGTGATCCAGAAACGAAACTCATATGATGGTGTCAAGAGAAGATTGAAGGAGCTTGGGATTCAGTACTCCCTGAGATATCCGGCAGTGCTTCGGATCACCTTAGATGGATCCATGCATCCCTTTGTCACATCGGAGAAGGCAGAGACTTTGTGGACAAACTAACCTAATTTAAACAATTGTAGTATGTATAAATATTGTTGCTTGGGTATGTGTTTATCATTCTGTAAAAGAAATGAAGGAAATCCAGTTGGAGCTTTGTTTTTCCCCTTTTTTCCTCTATTAATAATAATTTGGTTCAAACTATATCTGGCGGTGGTTAAGATATACATTTTAAATTTCTAAGTTAGGACATACCAAAGGATGGGTAGGGTATTTATTCCCTTTTTTTTTAATAAAAGAATTTTTAAAATTCATATTGATATTCTATGGGGTGTTTATTCTTTTTAGCTTGTGCTTGTGATGTAGTTCCAGCTGGGAGAAGTGAAGGTGGTTAAGATGGTTAGATTAGATGCCTATTTATGGGCAGTTCGGGATGGGTAGATGCCCCCTCCGGGCAGAGGTGAGTTCCCCTACTCAGCGCTATTGCCGCTTTATATGTTGGTTTGTTTTCTGGTTTTTGTTGTTTTTTATTTTTAATTATTTTGTATGTTTATTAAATGTAGTGGTTTTAGTTTATGTAGTTTTTATATTTGGTGGACCATGCGACACTAAGGCTCAGCAATTTTTGGTTCAGGTTCCTCCTCTCTGGAATTTAAATGTAATTGCAGAAGATTATGGCTAATGATTTGATTAAATGGTGTACCTGGAATATCAAGGGAAGTCACTCACCAATTAAGAGGAAGAAGGTACTCTTGAGTCTTAGAAAGGAGAAGGTGGATATTGCTTTGTTACAGGAGACACATTTGGATGACAAGGAGCATCTGAAATTACAGCAGAATGGCTTTGACCGAATTTATTTTTCATCATTTAATACCAGAAGTAGGGGAGTGGCTATATTGGTTAGGAAAAATC
>NC_057740.1:27882688-27888580 GCF_004010195.1 Chiloscyllium plagiosum | reverse complement strand
CGATCAAGCAATTTTAATATTTCTAGGGGCAGCCGGCAGGGCTGTCTCCTTTCACCATTACTTTTTACGTGGGTGATTGAACCGTTGGCAGAGGCCATTCGTGGGGATCTCAATATATCAGCTCCAGAATTGGAGTCAAAATTACATAAGATCTCACTGTATGCAGATGATGTTCTAATTTTCTTGACAAATCCAGCAGTCTCAGTGCCTTGCCTGATACAATGCATTCACGTGTTCGGCGCCTTTTCAGGGTATAAGATTAATTTTGCTAAATCAGAGGCTATACCTATGGGTGGTCTTACGAAAGAGTTGGCTCTTGAGAGTGACTATAGATTCCCATTTAGGTGGTCAAAGGGGGGTTTTGTGTATTTGGGCATATTCATTACTCCAGTTCTGGATTGGCTGTTCAAAACCAATTTTACTCAATTATTTGAAAAAAATTAAACAAGATCTCCAAAGATGGGAGGCACTTTCAGTCTCATGGTTGGGTCGGATAGCGCTTATTAAGATGAATATTCTCCCTCGTTTGCTAAACCCTATACGAATGCCCCCCCTGATTTTCAATAAACAAACACTCAGGAGACTGAACAGTTGGTTCAGCTCCTTTATCTGGCACCGTAAATAGCCCCTCATTAAATTAGCCAAACTGCAGTTGCCTCACAGATTGGGGGGAGTAGACCTTCCGGACATTAAAAATTACCAATTAAACTTGTTTATGACCTACGTAAGTGATTGGGTTTGTTGGGACCCTCTTTCAATATGGCTAGATATCGAAGTCTCCCAGGCAAGGTGCCCCCTTACCAGTTTGCTGTTTTTGGACAAGGTGAGGACAGTTAGGGAATATTGCCATAACCCAATTGTCATCAATGCTGTTAAAGCATGGAGGACAATTCAGCAGAGGGAAGGTAATGTTGGCAAAACATCTTTGTTTACATCTTTAGTGGGTATGCCGAGTTTTCAACCAGGTATGATAGATTCAGGATTTAAACGTTGGGCAGCTAGGGGTATATCTTGCATGGGTGATTTATTTGAGGGAGATTTAATGATGTCCTTCGATCAGTTAGTACGGAAGTACGAGTTACCTAATAGAGACCTCTTTTGTTTTTTTCAAGTTAGGGATTTTATTCAAAAAAAGGACCACATTTTTGACTGATCCCTACAAATCTGACATAGAAAGAGGGCTAAGAGTACACTCTCTGTCAGTACTCTATATCACCAATTGGGGGGTGCCACCTCAGATGAGTCTGATCGACTGTGCAAGAAGTGGGAAAGAGAGCTGAGTGTTGAAGTTACTTCAGAGGCATGGGAGGATATTTGGGAGAATGCAAGGAAGATATCAATTTGCAATAGGACCCATGCTTTACAGTTGAAGATTCTCCACAGGGTCCACTTAGCCCCAGACCGTTTGTCAAAATTTAAACCAGGGGTATCCTCAGCATGGCCCAAGTGTAAGGTCTGTATGGGTACTCTTACCTATTGTCTTTGGTCTTGTGACAGGCTTCAAACATATTGGAGTGCTGTGGTGGGTGCAATGGGGAGGATTTTAGGTGTAGGAGTGGAGAAGGATCCTATTTCACTCCTTTTGGGCCTACTCATTGTATTTCCTGCAGACTCGCATAAGGCAAAACTTTTCAATATTCTCACATTCTGTGCAAGGAAGTATATCTTGCTAGATTGGATATCAGAAAGCACCCCAGGCCTGTCGGGTTGGCAGAAGATTGTTATGGAGCATATTCCCCTGGATTTTCTTACAAATATGGTACACCACAAAACTGAGAATTTTTACAAGACATGGGAATTTTTTTTATTATTTGGGTTTAGTTTTGTACTATTTTTGTACTGTTTTGAATTGCATTGTTTTGTATTTGTTGTAATATTTAAAAATCTATTTTTTCTTAATAAAAATATATTAAAAATAAAACCATAATGGATGGGTCTACCAGATTTCCGGAGGCAATTCCATTACAGAGTATTGAGGCAAAAAAGGTCATAGAGGAATTAGTAGCTTTCTTCACACGGTATGGGCTGCCGAGAGAAATTCAGTCGGACCAAGGGTCAAATTTTACTGCTAGGCTGTTTAAAGAAATTATGCACAGCTTAAGTAAACAACACTTTAATCCAATACGTATTATCGTGAATCCCAGGGAGCTTTAGAAAGGTGGCATCAGACCTTGAAGTCCATGTTGAGAGCATACTGTCAGGATTACTTGAATGATTGGGATAAAGGTATCCCATTCCTATTGTTTACCATTGGATATGACCCAAAATACTCTATTCAGTTCACTCCTTTCGAGTTAATATTAGGGCATGGAATAAGAGGCCCTTTGAAATTAACGAAAGAAAAATTGACAGGACCAGAGTCAGAGATCTCACACTTAAATTATGTATCGGAAGTAAGGGAGAGATTAAATTGAGTAGGTGAGTTAGCTAAATAGCACCTAAAAGGGGGCCTGTGTTGAATGAAGCAGGTGGCAGATAAAACTCTGAGACTCAGACGTTTTCCTGAGGGGATGACATGTTAGTACTGTTACCAGTGACAAGAGATCCCTTCAAAGCTCGGTTTAATGATCCTTATCAAATTGAGAAAAAGATTGAGTCAGGTGAACTATCTAGTAAAGATGCCATGTAGAAAAAAGCGGTATTGGGTATGTCATGTGAACATGTTGAAATCATATTATACTAGCGAGAAAGACATGAGAAATGGGTGTTAGTTACTATCCAGCAGATGGAGGAATCAAATCCAGATGATGTGGATTTTGATGTGCCTCAAAATAGATTTAAAAATGAAGAAATCCTTGAGGACTGGGATAGGTTATTAAACTATCTGGCTCAGGAGTATAGAATGCAGTTGAAAGGCTTGTTACTGCAGCATGAGGACATATGTAAGAATCAGATGGGGAGGACTAATGCTATTGTACATGAAATAGACATAGGGAATACTGCTCCGGTAAAACAACACCCCTAGCGGCTTAATCCTTTCAAAGCCAGACAGGTCCAGAAGGAGGTGGAGGCCTTGCTCGATGAGGACATCATTGAACCAAGCCAGAGCGAGTGGAGTTCGCCAAACTGGACGGGACTTAATGATTCTGCGTGCACTATCGGAAGGTCAACGCCGTTACAAAATCAGACTCATATCCAATTCCAAGATTGGAGAACTGTCGGACAAGCTAGTTACATCACCAAGTTGGACTTAATTCACAGTTACTGGCAGGTACCTTTATCAGAGACAGTGAAAGAGATTTCTGCGCTTGTAACCCCAAATGGGCTATATCAAATTAAAGTGATGCCCTTTGGAATGAAGACCGCACCCGCCACATTCCAAAGACTCATGAACAGAATTGTGGCAGGGTTAACAAACTGTGCAGTCTATATGGACGACATAGTGATCTTTAGTAAGTCCAGGAAAGATCATGTGATACAGTTGGCAGAGCTCTTTGAACGACTACGAGAAGCAAAACTGGTTATAAACTTAAAACTGAACTCGCAAAAGCAGAGGTGACGTTCTTGGGACATAACATTGGTCATGGAAGGTTGAACCCACAGAACGCAAAGATGAAGGCCACTGAGGAATTTCCACGACCAATCTCGAAGAAAGAGACACTTCAATTCTTATGACTCAGATGATTCTAATCAGAAGTTTGTATCAAACTTCAGCAGTGTAGTGGCACCGTTAAGCAATTTGCTGAAGAAGAACACAATGTTTCAGTGGACAGAACAATGCAGGAGGCATTCAACCATTTGAAAGCAATATTAACCAACGCATAAAAGTAAATTACTGTGGATGCTGGAATCTGAAACCAAAAGAGAAAATGCTGGAAAACCTCAGCAGGTCTGGCAGCATCTGTAAGGAGAGAAAAGAGCTGACGTTTCGAGTCTAACTGACCCTTTGTCAAAGCTGCATTAATCAATGCACCAGTTTTAGCTACACCAAACTTTACAAAACCTTTTAAAGTTGCCATCAATGCTAGTGACATAGGAGTTACAGATGTACCCCGACAGGAAGATGAGGATGGGATTGAACTGCCAGTTGGTTACTTTCCGAAGAAACTCAACATCCACTAGAGGAAATACTCCACGTTCAAAAAAGATCCATTGAATTTGGCACTGGACTTACAAAACTTTGCTGTTGAATTCATGTATCTCTGGACATCGGAATGTGTCTGGGAAAATTAACAAACAGTGAAATTCACAACTGATCTTGGAGGAACCTGTTTGGGAGAGGCAACAGCACAGAAACAGATAAGGGAACAGTTTTAAGCATAGCCTTGCTGTAAATCTACAATAGTGAGTAGCATGGGTTCTTTAATGATTATATATTTTATTTGAGATGTGTCTCTTGATTAAACTTAAAAATATAAGCCATAAGTATTAAGTTAGTCTGGAGCAGTGTTTTTAAGAGGAATAAGATGGTGCTATTTGCTGGCCCTGTAGATTGGAATAAGCAAAAATGGCCTTTAGTAAAGTGATATGTTCTTCTTGCTGGATGTGGGAGTTTAGGGAGAATTTGTGTGTTACTGAGGATTGTATCTGCAATAAATGCTGTTGGTTGTGAATCCTATCAGATCAAATGGATCACTTAAAGCGACAATTAGAGGCAATGAGGAATTTATAAGAGTGAGGGGATCTGATGGATGGCAGTTATAGGAAGTGGGAAAAGTCACAGATACAGTCACATAGATGGGTTAACTCCAGGAAAGGTAAGAGAGGTAGGTAGGTAGTGCAGGAATCTTCTATGGTTATCCCCATTTCAAACAAGTATGCTGTTTTGGAATATGTAGGAAGTGATGGATTGTCAGGGGAACGTAGCACAAACAGCCAACTTTCTGGTTTTGAAATAGACTCTAATGTATTGAGGGGTACGTTGGGTTCCAAGCAATCAATTGTGTTAGAGGACTCTCTAGTCCAAGGCATAGATAGATGTTTCTATGGCTAGCAATGAAAAATCAGAATGGTGCATTGCCTCCTTGGTGCCAGGATCAAGGATGTCTCAGAGAGGGTGTAGAATGTTCTCAAGGGGGAGAGGGCCCAGCAGGAGATCATTGTACCATTGGAACCAACAACATAGGAAGGGAAAATGATGTGATTCTGAAGGGAGAATACAGAGAGTTGGGCAGGAATTTAAAAAGGAAGTCCTCGAGAGTAGTAATATCTGGATTACTCCCGGTGTTACAAGCTAGTGAGGGTAGGCATAGGAGGATAGAACAGATGAATCAATGGCTAAGGAGAAGGGATGGGAGAAGGATTTACATTTTTGGATCATTGGAATCTCTTCTAGGGTAGGAGTGAACTGTACAAGAAGATTGCACCTAATTTGGAAGGGGTCTAATAAACTGGCAGGGAGATTTGCCCGGGGTTGGGGGGGATGGGGCTGTGGGACCCAGGGAGATAGTGAGGAAAGAGATCAATCTGACACTGGTATAGTTGAGAAAAGAAAAGTCAGGGCAGACAGGAACAAAGCAGATAACAAGGTAGGACTGATAAATTAAACTGCATTTATTTCAATGCAAGAGGTCTAACAGGGAAGGCAGATGAACTCAGGGCATGGTTAGGAACATGCGACTGGGATATCATAGCAATTACAGAAATGTAGCTCAGGGATGGACAGGACTGGCAACTTAATGTTCCAGGATACAAATGCTACAGGAAGGATAGAAAGGGAGGCAAGAGAGGAGGGGGAGTGGCATTTTTGACAGGGGGTAGCATTACAGTTGTGTTGAAGGAGAATATTCCCGGAAATACATCCAGGAAATTTATTTGGGTGGAAATGAGAAATAAGAAAGGGATGATCACCTTATTGGGATTGTATTATAAACTTTTGAGGAGAACGTGAGGTCTGCAGATGCTGGAGATCAGAGCTGAAAATGTGTTGCTGGAAAAGCGCAGCAGGTCAGG
>NC_057740.1:27854462-27881782 GCF_004010195.1 Chiloscyllium plagiosum | reverse complement strand
TGGGCGCAAGTCTTGCACCTCCTGCGGTTGCAGGGGAAGGTGCCGGGAGTGGAGGTTGGGTTGGTGGGGGGTGTGGATCTGACGAGGGAGTCACGGAGGGAGTGGTGTTTATGGAATGCTGATAGGGGAGGGGAGGGAAATATATCCTTGGTGGAGGGCTCCGTTTGGAGGTGGCGGAAATGACGGCGGATGATGCGCTGTACATGGAGATTGGTGGGGTGGTAGGTGAGGACCAGTGGGGTTCTGTCCTGGTGGCGGTTGGAGGGACGGGGCTCAAGGGCGGAGGAGCGGGAAGTATTATAAACCCCCTAATGGTCAGTGGGAAGTTGAGAAACAAATTGTGAGGAGATCTCACTTATATGTAAAAATAATAGGTGGTTATGGTAGGGATTTTAACTTTGCAAACACAGACTGGGACTGCTATAGTGTTAAGCGTTTAGATGGAGAGGAATTTGTTGAGTATGTACAAGAAAATTTTCTGATTCAGTATGTGGATGTACCTGTTAGAGGAGGTGCAAAACTTGACCTACTCTTGGAATAAAGGCAGGGCAAGTGACTGAGGTAACAGTGGTGTAGCAGTTTGGGGCCAGCGACCATATTTCTATTAGTTTTTAAATATTGATGGAAAAGAATAGACTAGATCTAAAAGTTGATGTTTTAAATTGGAGGAAGGCAAATTTTGACGGTATTAGGCAAGAACTTTCAAAAGCTAATTGGGGACAGATGTTCGCAGGTAAAGAGAGCTGGAAAATTGGAAGCCTTCAGAAATGAGACAGCGACAGTCAAGAGACAGAATATTCCTGTTAGGGTGAAAGGACAGGCTGGTAGGTGTAGGGTGTACTGGATGACGAGAGAAATTGAGAGTATGGTTAAGAAAAAGAAGAAATCATATATCAGGTATAGACAGGAGAGATTGAGTGAATCCTTAGAAGAGTAGAAAGGCAGTTGGAGTTTACTTAAGAGGGAAATCAGGAGGGCAAAAAGGAGACATGAGATAACTTTGATAATAGAGTTAAGGATAATCCAAAGGGTTTCTACAAATACATTAAGGACAAAAGGGTAACTAGAGAGAATAGGGCCCCTCAAAGATCAGCAAGGCAGCCTTCCTGTGGAGCCACAGGAGATGGGGGAAATGCTAAACGAGTATTTTGCATCAGTGTTTACGATGGAGAAGAACATGGAAGATATACAATGTGGGGAAATAGATGGTGATGTCTTGAAAAATGTCCATATTACAGAGGAGCAAGTCCTGGATGTCTTGAAACTCATTAAAGTGGATAAATCCCCAGGGCCTGATCAGGTGTACCCTAGAACTCTGTGGGTAGGTAGGGAAGTGATTACTGGGCCTCTTGCTGAGATATTTGTATCATCAATAGTCACAGGTGAGGTGCTGGATGAGTGAAGGTTGGCTAACATGGTGCCACTGTTTAGGAAAGGTGTTGAGGACAAGCCAGGGAGCTATAGATGGTGAGGCTGACGTAAGTAGTGGGCAAGTTTAGATTAGATTAGATTACTTACAGTGTGGAAACAGGCCCTTCGGCCCAACAAGCCCACACTGACCCGCCAAAGCGCAACCCACCCATTCCCCTACATTTACCCCTTTACTTAACACTACGGGCAATATAGCATGGCCAATTCACCTGACCTGCACATCTTTGGACTGTGGGAGGAAACCGGAGCACCCGGAGGAAACCCACGCAGACACGGGGAGAATGAGCAAATTCCACACACTCAGTCGCCTGAGTTGGGAATTGAACCCGGGTCTCTGGCGCTGTGAGGCAGCAGTGCTAACCACTGTGCCACCATGCCGCATTAAAGTTGTTGGAGGGAATCCTGAGGGACAGGATGTACATGTATTTGGAAAGGCAAGGACTGGTTAGGGATAGTCAACTTGGCTTGTGCTTGGGAAATCATGTCTCACAAATTTGATTGAGTTGTTTGAAGAAGTAACAAAGAGGATTGATGAGGGCAGAGCGGTAGATGTGATCTATATGGACTTTAGTAAGGCATTCGACAAGGTTCCTCGACTGGTTAGCAAGATTAGATCTCATGGAATACAGGGACAACTAGCCATTTGGATACGGAAGTGACTCAAAGGTAGAAGACAGAGGGTGGTGGTGGAGGGTTGCTTTTCAGACTGGAGGCCTGCGACCAGTGGAGTGCCACAAGGATCAGTGCTGGGTCCACTATTTTTCGTCAATTATATAAATTATTTGAATGTGAACATAGGAGGTATACTTAGTAAGTTTGCAGATGACACCAAAATTGGAGGTGTAGTGGACAGCAAAGAAGCTTATCTCAGATTACAACGGGATCTTGATCAGATGGGCCAATGGGCTGAGAAGTGGCAGATGGAGTTTAATTCAGATAAATGCAAGGAGCTGCATTTTGGGAAAGCAAATCAGAGCAGGACTTATACACTTAATGGTAAGGTCCTCGGGAGTGTTGCTGAACAAAGAGACCTTGGAGTGCAGATTCATAGCTCCTTGAAAGTAGAGTCACAAATAGATAGGATAGTGAAGAAGGCGTTTGATATGCTTTCCTTTATTGGTCAGAGTATTGAGTGCAGGAGTGGCGAGGTCATATTGTGGCTGTATAGGACATTGGTTAGGCCATTATTGGAATATTGCATGCAATTCTGGTCTCCTCCTTATCGGAAGGCTGTTGTGAAACTTGAAAGGGTTCAGAAAAGATTTACAAGGATGTTGCCAGGGTTGGAGGATTTGAACTACGAGATTGAATAGGCTGGGGCTGTTTTCCCCAGAGTGTCGGAGGCTGAGGGTTGACCTTATAGATGTTTACAAAATTATGAGGGGCATGAATAGGGTAAGTAGGACTGCCCTGGGGTCGGGGAGTCCAGAACTAGAGGGCATCGGTGTAGGGTAAGAGGGAAAGATATAAAAGAGACACAGAAGATTGTACGTGTATGGAATGAGCTGCCAGAGGAAGTGGTGGAGGCTGGTACAATTATAACATTTAAAAAGGACCTGGATGGGTATATGAACAGGAAGGGTCTGGAGGAAAATGGGCCGGGTGCTGGCAGGTGGGACTAAATTAGGTTGGGATATCTGTTCGGAATGTTCAAATTGGACCAAAAGATCTGTTTCCATGCTGTAGATCTCGATGACTCTATGACTCTATGTCACGAACAATGTATCAGAGACGGATCACAATCCTCTTACATACTTAGAACACTTTAAAGACAAGAATATGAGACTCTTACATTAGGGTCTTATGTTACAGACTTTTAATTTAAAAGTTATACGTTTTGTGGGTCGTAAGAATGTAATTGCAGATGCTTTATCACGCATTAACTGATAAAGTATAGATAAGATACATCTATCCATATATGGAAAGAAGTTAAGATGAACTTAAAATTATCTGTATGTTTTGATAATGTGGTTAAAGAATAGAAAATAAAATGAAGCCATCTTTTCATTATGGTGGTTCTTTTTTTCTTAAGGAGGGAGGTGCTATGAAGCCGTAAGGTGTACTGTACCTTTAAGAGAATGGAAAAGCTAGCAAGGATTTAAAGAAGCACACAGAGTACTGGAAAATTTAAAAAGTAACATTAGGTCGAACAGCTAGATTAGCTGAGTTGCCTGGATCTAAAACAAATTCAAATTCGGTCAATCAGTCTAAATTATGCCCCAAGATACCAAACTCCATTCAAGTTTGAATTTAGTATTTTAAGAATATTAAAACCAATGTCAAGATCTGATGCTTTGAGTTATAAAACTGGGAAAAATTTGAAAAGTTGAGGGAGAACTGCCAAACCATCAACATGTACAGACTGCCCGCAGAACAGCTCTCTTAAAGGTACCTTTATCAATCAATGTGCAACAGAATCCCTCAGAGGAAGACATGAAGGCAGAGGAAAATACAGAGGACACTCAGCAAGCTGACTGGTTTTGAAATGTGATTTTTTTTTTGATAAATCGTCATCAGGATTTTTTATTGGACCAGAATTGTAGAGGGGAAGGTGATAGATAGGTTTAGATAGATGAGTTGTAAATATTTGTTAGTTAATATTCTCTGATAGACTTTTAAAAAGTTGTTAATTTTTACTTTAAATAGTGACTTTTGGGATAGTTCTTTGCCTCTCGAATTTTCACAGATTACCGCACGGGGTAAATCTTTTCTGTGTTGCTGGTTTAAATTAGCGGGGTGGGGGGGCCGCATGGTTTGCCCCATTTCATAACAGAGTGTCTGTGGAGAGGGAAGCAGAACCAATGTTTTGAGTCAAATAGTCCTCCTCTTTGGAACCAGTCAAGATATTCATTTATCAAACTGCTATTTCCGGTCACTCTAACTTAGAAGGAAAGACACACACACCAACAATCTAGGAGCATGTGAATGGATGCTGTCCTCCAGCAGTAACTGGGATGGAAAATGAGACACAGTTACACACTTTTGCAAGTCCACCCACGATCTGCTGAGTGACATTTTAACACCTCTGCCAGTATACAAACTGGCGTATTGAAGGGACATTTAAATGACAAACACATTCAGCCAACACATTCTTTGTGATCTGATGCAGATAGCACCCACTCATGCCCAGCACCCAGTGCCACTAACGTGGTAAAGGACCTTCTAACTTTTCACAGTTTGAAAACCTGTTCAGTTGATCACCGAAGGATATCCCATTTTAGTGTCAATTTGCAAGAAAGGTAATCCTATATGTTATTTCTAATTTTTTAAAAAATCTGTCATATTTCACCATGATTCTTAAGCAAAAAGTTAGTCATTTCATGTTGGGTTTTCACAATCTGAAGTCAGAAATTTGCAAGAAAGTACATTTGTCCTTTACAACACAAAAAGAAGGTGCTGGAGAAAATGAGCAGGTCTGGCAACATCCGGGCAGAGGCAGACAGAGTTAACATTTCATGTCCAAAATGACTTCTTCAGAAGAATAGCTCTAAAGTATTTGGACACAATATTAACTCTATTTCTCTCTCCAAAGATGCTGCTAATCCTTTAGAAATCCTTCAGCACTCTGTTTTTATTTCAGTTCTGCAGCAATTCCAGTGTTTTGCTTTTATTTGAAGATATATTCTAATCAACCTGTTCAGAGTTGCTGTTACACAGGTAGAGAGTAGGCAGGAGTTGAACCTGGGACATCTAGCTCAGAGGTAGGGACAGTACACCAGAGGAGTCTTTTTTACTTTTATTTATTTATTCTGCTTTTATTTGATTGGCTTCAGGAGCTTCAGAGTCAGTACCATTGTTTGGATTTACCTGTTCAGGCAATTTACTCCATGGGACCATGCAACTGTGGCCTTAACAACAAAAACAAAAAGACATCTCATCCGCGCTCCACAGACCAGATTATACTTGAAGTCTGTCAGAAGAGATCAACACTATTGACAAGGAAGAAATCTGTAACGATGATAGTTATTTAATTTTTGGGACCTACTTCAGAAATTGGGATATATCTCCTCAAATGTATGTCAATATTATCATGAAGGCCTCCATAGTGAGTTAATGTTACTCAGAATAGCCAAGAGTGTCAAGATTTACAACAATTCCCTAAACAGAAAAGTTTGAAAAGCATTGCTCTAACCAGCTGTAGAAATGAGTAGAAATGTCTTTCATTTCATTAGGGCATAACTACTGGAAATACTGAGTGAAGTCTCTTAAATTATCTCCCATTTAGCAGCCCATTCAATTTTTTGATTTAGTTCATGGGTTACGGCCATAATTAGCAAAGGCACCATTGATTGTCCATCCTTAATTGTTATTGGGAAGGTGCTAGTCAGCTGCCTCCTTGAACAAGGGCATCTACATGATGTAGGTATACCCACCATTAAATTTGTCAGTCAATTTAATTCCAATGCTGAGGAGGTTGTTCGAAGTGATAATCCAGAGCAACATGAAGAACTACTTGGGCAAATACAAACCAATTTAGGAAAACCAGTTTGGATTGATGAGGACAAATCACTAACAGTTAACTTGCTTGAGTTTCCTCCTGAAGTATCCGGAAATGTTTGATGACAGTTTTTCAATTGTGCCCAGTATTTATACTAATATATAGGCCAATAGATGACTGAATATTATGAGTTGAGTGCTCAAAAATGCACTTAATTGTTCAGGACCTCAAAATATGTGTCAATGAGGATCAAACTACATGGCTACACCTTGCGAACATTTCTGTCTCTGTCTGCCAAATTAATATCAGTTGTGTACTCTCGGCCATCAAACAAAGTCAGTAGAAGGTGAAAGACAGCCCATGCTTGCTGTGTGTATCTAGTCAAGGGATCCTTGGTTAGAGTCAGGGAATGCTGGACACAACACAAACAGACCCTTTGATCCAACTTGTCCATGCCAAACAGATATCCTAAATCAATCTAGGCCCATTTGCCAGCATTTGGCCCATAACCCTCTAAACCCTTCCTAATCATGTACCTATACAGGTGCCTTTTCAATGTTACAATTGAACTAGTCTTCACCAGTTCATTCCATACATGAACCATCTTCTGCATGAAAAAGTTGCCCCTTAGGTCTCTTTTAAATCTTTCCCCCTTCACCTTAAACCTATGCACTCTAGTTCTGGACTCCTCTACCTTGGGAAAAAGACTTTGGCTATTCACCTGATCCATGCCCTTCATGATCACCCCTCAGTCTCCGAAGCCAAAGGGAAATTAGCCCAGCCTATTCAGCCTCTGCCAATAGCTCAAATCCTCCAACCCCAGCAACATCCTTGTAAATCTTTTCTGAACTCTTTCAAGTTTAGCCACATCTTTCCTATGGCAGACAGACCAAAACTGAACTCAGTATTCCAAAAGTGGCCTCACCAAAGTCCTGTCCATCTGAAACTTAACATCCCAACTCCTATACTCAGTGTACTGACCAATAAAGGCAAGTGTACCAAACACTTTCTTCACCACCCTGTCTACCTGCAACTCCACTTTCAGGAAACTATGAACCTGCATTCCAAACTCTCCTTCTTCAGCAACACTCCCCACAATCCTACCATTAAGTTTATAAGTCCTGCCCTGATTTGTCGTTCCAAAATGCAGCACTTCACATTTATCTAAATTAAACACTATCTGCCATTCTTCGGCCCATTGACCCATCTAATCAAGATCCCAGTGTGCTCTGAGTTAATCTTTGTGACTATCCACATGTTTAGCAATTATTCTAACTTTGCAATCGCATGTGGGTTTTCAGTCTTAAAGTCTTCCATATTAGGTCTCCCCACAACATTAAGTGCAGCAATCATTTTGCTTGCTGCTTCAAACCTGGTTGTTCCATTCATTCCCAATATTTTTGTTCCTCCTGTTTTGATGTTAAGCTTTTCCATTTGATGTCTGATGCACCGATAAGCAACTTGTCCTTCACCTTTGGAGCTCATCAAAGTAAAGAAAATGAAGTCCACTTCACAAAATAAAAGTTTAAGTTGGAAATAAAAAGTGATCTCTCGTTTCTCAATATTTACTTCAAGTTACTCCAGACCTGCATATTTAATTATGTAAACTGCTTCCTTAGTCTTCTAAATTGATGTTAAAGTGGTGAGCTTTCAAATCATTTGTGAACGTTTCATAACCTGTTGTCCCTGTCTGCAATCAATGCTTTATGGTGTTGCGCATTGCAAATTTGTGAGGCATTTGCTGCTGTTTAGTTATGTTGGAATCCACTGTGACACTGATTGCTGAAACTTGCAGTCGGAAATCAGAAGCAGAGCTGTGAATGTCTCGTGTGAAGGGAGTTGTTTGGCAAGGAGATCTCTGAACAACTGTTACATAAACATTTGTCAGTTTTGGTTTTTAATTGCTATATTTACTAATTGGAAAGGAATGAAATTATCATAAGGTTATAAAAGAATTAGTCCATTACTTAGAAACAGTCAAATTTTTAAAATATCTTTCATCCTAATCTGGCATTGTTAGCCGATAAGACATAAGAGCAAAAGAGACCATTTGGTCTATTATTCAAGATCATGGCAGAGCCTCTGTGGAAAATCTTTGCTACTTATGTCTTTATTAAATCTTCTCCTCTCTCCTCTCAACTTAAAAATATGCCCTGGTCTTGAAATCCCGCCTCCTGGGTAAAGAACCTACCATGCGTCCATGCTCTCCCCTGCCCGGACTGAGTTCCACATTGGCTCCAAGGTCCCGTACCTCTCTCTGGAACCTGTGCCCCACAACTTGAGCCGCCCCACGGAATTTTAGTTTTGTCTCTCTTAAGGACGTAAAAAAGCGGGCCCTGTATCGACTGCTGCTGCACACCGTCCACCTCTTCTCCCTCATCCACCATCCGGACACGCCTTGGCATGCCCATTTGCCATCTGGCGGTGGGGATCCCCAGTGGAGGGCTCTCTACACAGGAGTCTTCCCCTTTCTCTTGAGGATCTGGAGTGGAGGGTGCTGCACGCAGCGGTCCCCTGCAACCACAGATTGCGGTAGTTCATGGACTCCCAGCCCAACTGCTTGTGCTGTGGTGCTGTGGAGTCCATGGACCTTGTGTATATTGGGTGTGGGCGTTTGCACTCCCTTTTTGATTTTCTCAAAAACCTCCTCCTCTGCTTTTGATTGCACTTCAGTCCCACGTTCCTGATCTTCAGGACCCGGTGCAGAGGAGGGAGGGTAGGTCTGAGGACCTCCTCGTGGGTCTGCTCCTGGGCCTGGCCAAACTGGCCATAAACAGGTCCAGGCAGCAGGCCGTGGAGGGGGTCGTTATGGCTGACTGCCTGCCCCTCTTCCGCCCGGAAGGGCCCGGGTGTCTCTGGAAAAGGAGCATGCGGTCTCCACCAACATGCTTGAGCTATTCAGGGAGAGGTGGGCATCTCAGGGAGTGGAGTGTATTATTTCCCTGTCCAACTCTTTTAATCCCTGCCCTCCCGTTCACTGTTTCATCACACAGCATTGCCCTTCGATGTGAAGGGCACTGCTTGTCACTGGCCACTCGGGTGTTTCCTTTCTTCCTGGTGGTGGAAGTTTGAATAAAGATTCGTGCACCTTGTGTCTTTCACTGTGTCTCACACCTGCACACACACACCATGGGTGCTGGGGAAAAATAAGCACTACCACAGTTAGGCGGTAGTGTGAGCGAAAGGAAAAAAAAGAAAAAAAAAGATTAAATAAAAGAAAAAAAAACTACCATTTACCCGATCTCTATACTTCGTGATTTTATAAACCTTTATAAAGACATCTCTCAACTTCCTACACTCCAGTCCAAGTGATACAGGTTGCTCCTACAATACACTTATTTGGAAATTCCAGGGTTTGAACCCAGGAATAACAAAGAAATCACAGAAGAAACCAAATCAGAGGAGTGTAATGGTGCAGAGGAAGGCCATTCAGCCCACTAGTTCTCTCAGGTGCATTACAACTTAATGCCATTTTCCTGTATTCTTGGCGTATCCCTGTATATTGAATGATGAATGGAATAATAATTTTTGCTATTTTGAATGCCTCAATTGAACCTGTCTCAATCAGACTTCCAGATAATATTTCCAAACCTAAATCATCCATGGCATGAAAATGTATTTTTTCTCCATTACATTTCCTTCTTCAGGAAATTATTTTAAATGTACCCTCTTGTTTGCGATCCTTGCAGTCTCTTTGTGGTAGCACAGTGGTTAGCACTGCCTCACACAGCCATGGATTCAGGTTGAATTGCACCCTTAGCTGACCATCTGTTTGGAGTTTGCATGTTCTCTGTGTCTGTGTGAATGCCTCCAGATGCTCTGATTTCTTCCCACAGTACTAAGATATGCAGGTTAGGTGGATTGGCTATGCTAAATTGCCTCATAATGTCCAGGGATGTGTAGGCCAGATGAACTAGGCATGGTAAACGTGAGGCTAGGGGATTCGGTCTGGGTGGGATGCTCTTCAAAGAATTGGTGCAGATTCAATGGGCCAAATAGCCTCTTGCTGCACTGTTGGGATTCTACGCTTCATCTAAACCTCTCAAGATTTTGACTTCTTCTAAACCTGCTCTTAGCCTTCCCCTGTCCAAATGGAATAGGTTCAAATTCTTCAATCAATCCTCATATCTGAAGTTTGTCATTCCTGGAACTATTTTTGTAAATTTCTCTGGTACTTCTGCAATGCATTCACATCCTTTGTAGTCAGATATCCAGAACTAGACACAATACTCCAACTGAGGTCTAACGAGTGTTTTTTTCATAAGTTCAGTACAACCTCTTTGCTCTGGTACTCCAAAGCCTATTTATAAAGCCCAGGAAATGTTATGCTTTATTAACTGCTCCCTCTTCCTGCCTTGTCACCTTCAGTGATTAATGCTCATATATCCAGACCACATTTTAAGCATTGTATCTCACTATTTTGTATTGTTTGTCTATATTCTCTGTACGAAATTGCTTCACCTCACCCCTAGCCAGGCTGTTCCAGTTCAGTTACAACACGGGCATCTACCTGACAATATAATAAATTGCCCACATGTATCCTGTACATAAAAAGCAGCTCAAATCCAACCCAGGCAATTACCAGCCCATCAGTCTACACTCCATTATCAATTCAGTGATAGAAAGTGTCATCAAGAGTTGCTATCCAGCTGCATCTGCTCATCCATAACTTACTCAGTGACACCCAGTTTGGATTCCACTAGGGTCACTCAGCTCCTGACCTCATTACAGCCTTGGTTGAAACATGGACAAAATAGCTGATTTCCAGAGGCGAGGTGAGAGTGACAGCCCTTGACATCAAGGAGCCCTAGCAAAACTGGAATCAATGGGTATCAGGGGGCAAACTCTCCGCTGGTTGGAGTCATCCCTGACACATCAGAAAATGGTTGTGGTTGTTGGAGGTCAGTCATCACAGCTCCAGGATATCTCTGCAGGAGTTCCTGAGGGTAGTATCCTAGGCCCAACCATCTCCAGCTGCTTCATCAATGGCCTTCTCTCCACATAACGTCAGAAGAGGGGATGTTTGCTGATGATTGCACCATGTTCAGCACCATTTTGGCTCTTTTGGTTAGATTAGATTAGATTACTTACAGTGTGGAAACAGGCCCTTCGGCCCAACAAGTCCACACCGACCCGCCGAAGCACAACCCACCCATACCCCTACATTTACCCTTTAACCTAACACTACGGGCAATTTAGCATGGCCAATTCACCTGACCCACACATCTTTGGACTGTGGGAGGAAACCGGAGCACCCGGAGGAAACCCACGCAGACACGGGGAGAATGTGCAAACTCCACACAGTCAGTCGCCTGAGTCGGGAATTGAACCCGGGTCTCTGGCACTGTGAGGCAGCAGTGCTAACCACTGTGCCACCGTGCTGCCCGAATGGTGTCCCCTGCACACCAAGACCTAGATCATTGATATACATCAGGAAAATGATATTTCTTCAAGAATTTCTCCTCCTCACAAGAGTCAGGCTTACAGCTCCCAAGACAGTTAAGCGAGTGAGTAGATTTGGCCATTGACATGTTGATTTCAGCAGGACTAATGGCAGCATTACTTTGGATTACTCTGCACTTCTGGGCTAGACAAGGTCCCTATTCCTATTCCTCATCCAGCAACCTGTAATAGCTGAACATACATATCAGTTTCAGGTCAGGATAAAACTGGCTCACCTCTAATACCTTAGTAAACAAGATTTTTTTAACATTGGTCTGGACTTGAGCATTATGATCAGCAGCAAGGACAGATCTAAAGCGTGCCAATGTCTTTGAAACCATAATCTCAAAACTTGCAAACAAGGAACAGACAGAAAAAGAGCAAAACAAAATAAAAACTAAAAGGTGGCCCCCTCCTCAGGCAGGTTAGAGCCATTAAGTGCACAACTAAGCTGAAAAGACCAGCAAATTTTAGATTGGAAACTTGATATGTGCTGTTTTCCCTGGAGTGAGAAGCTGAGGGGTGACCTTACAGATGTTTATAAAATCATGAGGGGCATGGGAAGGGTGAATAGACAAGGTTTCTTTTCCCTGGGTTGGGGGGAGTTCAGAACTAGAGGGCATAGGTTTCGGGTGAGAGGGGAAAAATTTATAAGGGATCTAAGGGGCAACATTTTCACGCAAATGGTGGTGCATGTGTGGAATGAGATACCAGAGGAAGTGGTGGAGACTGGTACAATTACAACATTTAAAAAGGTACCTCGATCAGTACATGAATAGGAAGGATTTAGAGATAAAGATGTGCAGGCCAGGTGAATTGGCTATGCTAAATTGCCCGTAGTGTTAGGTGAAAGGGTAAACGGGTCTGGGTGGGTTGCGCTTCAGCGGGTCGGTGTGGACTTGTTGGGCCGATGGGCCTGTTTCCACACTAAGTAATCTAATCGTGGCCACGGGAGTAGATCAGAGGCTGCGAATTCTGTGGTGAGTGACCCATCTTCTGACTCCATAAAGTTTGTCCACCAACAAGTCATAAATCAGGAATGCAATTGTAAACTCATCATTTGGCTGTCTGAGTGCATTCCAACAACACTCAAGAAGTTCAACTGCATTCAGGATACAGCAGCATGTTAATTTGGCATCCTATTCATCACTTCCTCCACTACAAATATACAGGGGAGGTGATTACCATCTTCATTGCAGCAATTCACTAAGTTTGCTTTGAAAGCACTCTTTCAACCTACAATCTCTACCGCCTAAAGTAGAAGGGCATCACATGCACGGGAACACCAGCGCTTGCAAGCTCATCAAGTTATATACTATGTTTACTTCAAACTCTTAACTGCCATTCTTTCATTGTTGTTGGGTGAAAATCCTGGAACTCTCTCCCACAAAATACTTTGGGTTTATCAACTCCACATACAGGTTGAGGTGGGCAGCTCAATGCCATCTTTTAAGTGGCAGTTAGAGATGAGCAATAAATGATAACCTCTCAGCAACACCCACAATCTATGAAAGTATGAATAAAGTGATTCCACACAGAGGGTTCATCCTACTAAGATGTAGTATTTATGCTACATAACACTCTTCCTATTATATCTTTTTCCTCTTTTCATCCATCTAACCTACTCTTAAATGTTGACATATTTGCTGCTTCACTGATCAACACCAGGAGTGCGTTCCACAGCCTCACAATGTACCATGAAACCCCTTTTCCTGCTCAATATCCTACAGCTCTTACATCAAATATATTCCCTGGTTCTCAAACTCCTCAGGTCACTGTAAACAATCCATTCTGTCCCAGTATTATTTAGAGCATCTCTCAAACCACTCCTTGATATCCTTTCCTCTAATAAAAGGAACTCCAATTTTTAAAATCCTTCTGTGACAGTCCTTGATTTCTAAGCCACTTTCAACTGAATGTGGCATCAAGGAGCCCCAGCAAAACCATAATCAATGAGTATCAGGGATTACAATCATGCCTGGCACATAGCAAGAGGGCTGTGGTTGTCAGAGATCAGTCATTTCAGCTCCAGGACATCTCTGCAGGAGTTCCAGGGCGGTGTCCTCGGCCCAACCATTTTCAGCTGCTTCATCAATGACCTTCCCGCTATCATAAAGTCAGAAGTGGGGTTGCTCCCTGATGATTACATTTGTGATTCATGTTCAAATGCAACAAGATTTCAACAGTATCCAGGCTTGGCCTGACAAGTGGCAAGAAACATTCGCATCACACAGATGCCAGGCAATGACAACTCCAATAAGAGGCTTTCTAATCACTGCTCCTTGACATTCAATGATACTACCATTACTGCATTCCCCCACTGTCAACTTCCTTGAAGTTGCCATTGACCATAAACTCAACTGGACTCATCACATAAACAAGAGGAGGTTAGAGACTAGAAATGCTGCATTGAATAGCTCTCTTTCTGACTTCCCAAAGTTTGTCCACCAACTACAAGGCAAGTCAGGAGTGCGATGAAATACACCTCACTTGTCTGGATAAATGCATCTCCAACAACATTCAAGCAACTTGATACAATTGAGGACAAAACAACCCACTTGATTGGCACCACATCCACAAGCATCCACTCACTCCATCACTGCCACTCAGTAGCAGCAGTGTGTACTCTGCAAGATGCACCATGGACATTCACCAAAGATCCTTAGACAGCACCTTCCAAGCCCACAACTACTTCCATCTAGAAGGATAAAGGAAGCCAATATATGTGAACACAACTACCTCCAAATCACTCACCATTCTGATTTGGAAGTATGTCGCTGTTCCTTCACTATCACTGGATCAAAACCTTGGAATTCCCTCCTGAAGAGCATGGAGAGTCAACTTACAGCATATGGACTGCAGCAATTCAAGAGGCAGTTCACCATTCTCTTCTCAAATGCAACTAAGAATGGGCAATAAAACAATGCTGGACAGCCAGCAACATCCAATTCCCACAAGTGAATTTAAAAATCTTAATATTTTCAAGTTCTTCACAAGATTTGAGCATTCGCATTGCATTCTTTTTACTCTAAAGTTTAGTATTTTGTTAGCATACTCTGTGGCGTTAAATAGTTGAGATGCCTTCAGAGATTTGGTAACTAAATCAGAAATCCCTCTACTCTTCATAGAGCTCAGCTCTTTCCCATTTTCATGAGATAAACCTTCAACAAATTCTATTTGGAAAAATGGTGGCATGTCGTCAATAGTCACTGGCTAGTAATCCAGAAGTTTAGACTAATACTCTGGCGCACAGGTTCAAATCCTACTTTGGAAGCTGTTGGAGCCACTATTTTAATGCTTTTGGAATTAAAAGCTAGCAATGATGGCAATAAAAATCAATTGTCATTTTAAAAATTCTATTTGATTGACAAAATGCACTTTAGAGAAGGAAGCCTGCCATTTTGCCTGGTCTGGTTAACCTGTGACTCCAGACCTGCATAGCAATATTACTGACTCAACTGTCCTTTGAAATGGCTCAACGTAGCACTCAGTTCAAGTTCAGCAATTACTGGCTTTGCCAGCCAATGCCCACAGCCTCTAAACAATTTAAACATTAAATCAACTGCTTTGTGCTTATTCCACCATCTTATGAAATAATGTTAAACACCAAAAAGTTACAAACTAACAATTTTAATATCAATGAAAAATTGGGCAGTCATCACCCTAATTTCCAAGTCATTGAATCAGCACCAAAACAGGATTCTCTGGGACACAATATCTATTTCTAAGCATGCTTAAAACAAACCTTAACACTTCCCCAGCTTCTTTCTAACTAATTTTTTTTAAACAATTTGGTACTTCCTCCAAACTCTTATTCTTCACCAATAATTTCCTGCATGATTCAATATAATTGGCTTTCTGGAAATCTATGTACTCCACATCCACTGCATTTCCAATTGTTAGCTTTAGTTGATTGGAGCTGGAAGGAAAGAGCAAGTGTGAATTACTAATTTCTACCCCAGGTATTTTAAACTTATACAACTAAAATTCTGCTGGTCCATTTCCCATCTGGGAGAGAGACTGGTAAAGAACGCCAAGAATAGGCAGCCAACATTCCCAGCTAATCAAGCATCATCTTCTACTTGCCTCTCCAAAAAGGAAGTGTGGTTATATTTGAAAAGTCCACGATTAACTGAAAGACAGGCAAAACAATTCCTCCATATAAAAATTGTTAAAATTACAAATAAACAATGATTTAAGCATCAGTTGCGTTAGTGCTAATTAAATTTTTCACTTTATTGTTCAAGAAGTGGAATTGTAATGTATGGCATTCATATGAGTAACCTGTGATCTGGAGCATTATTTTTAGTTTGTTGGTAACGTGTTCTACATCCGAATAGTTACTGCTCTCAACAGGCAAATTGGGATCCTCATGGCTATTTATCAATTGATTGGAGTATTGGTGCCAAAACATTACAAGCAGCTATTAATTAGCCTCTCAGTGACAGATTTCAAAATTCCAAAGATGATCTTTTGCAACTTGAATAAAGCATTGCATTTCATTACAGACCTGGTTGATCTAAATGGGCTAAAATTCCAATGAGACCACTCAAATTGAGAGATTCTGACTGGACTCCAAAATTACAGGATGGGGTTGGCTAGCAAGACAAAGCCAAAGATTTTTCACAACTCTCCCTATTGGATAGAGCAGCACCTTGCTTACCCAAAGGCTCTTCTGATAACCCATTCTGGTTCCAGGTCTAAAGAGACTTACCATCACTGATTTAGGATTCCCATGGGAACTAAAGATCAAATGGTTGAGGTGATCAACTTCCTTATGTTTTGCAAAGTTGAAAGCACTGAAGTGCTGGAGTCATACAGCACAGAAGTTGCCCATTTATGCAGACCATCTACATTAATTCCATTTTCCAGCATTTGGCCCACAGCCTTAAATGCTGGCATTTCCAAGTGTTCATCCATGTATTTTGAAAAGGTTGCAAAGTTCCTGCCTCTGCTACTCTCCCAGTGCATTCCAGATTCCCACCATCCTGCTTCAGGTACGCAAGCATCCAGGAGTAATAAAACTCTTCACGGACACCCAATCTTGATACAGAAAGAGTTGAATACCCATTATTTCCCTCATGATAAATCATTATGCCTGCAATTTGGTCAGTCTTTTCTGCTCCCCAAATTTTTCAGTTCCCAATCCACTTCTCTTGAAGAGTAGATAGGTGTCTGCTGAAGGCAGAGAGGAGTAAAAGGTTCTGTCTTTTTGAAATCAATGCTTTGGTGAGGTAAACAGTCAGCCCATAAAGCCTTTTCATTAAAATATTACTAAGATCAAAGCCAAATTGTTAAGCAAACAAACAGTTAGGTGTTAGTTTACCTTGGTCTCTGTCAGTATCTTTTATTGAACGGAAGTAGTTTCAGGTGCAGTCAACCTTTTCATCAAAAGATGGTTATGAATTTTTCACAATGAGTGGAGACTGGGCTTGAGTTTGTGTAGGGGTGAATGAAGGAGTGCACAGTCTCTAAAGGTAAGACTTCCTAAAACTACAAGTTTCATATTAGAGGAAAGATTTACTGAGCCAGAAGATTCCAGGTTTCTGCTGAGTAACCACTAAGAATATAAAAGCAAAGATTTTATACCCAGCAATTTCCTTTCCAATTCCAGTCCAACATGTCTTTTGGAAAGTACATACACGAGACTATCAAGTAAAGAGTCTAACTGTGACAAACTGCATGATAATGTAGTCTCTCAACACTACCTTGGCTCATAATGAAGAGAGACTAACCGGCAGTCAGTGTCTTCAAGCACCAGGGAAATAAAATTGGAGAATAAAGAATGTGTAATTAAAAAAAATACAAAACAAAGAACAAGACATATGATTATCACCAACATTTGGTCTTTTATTATTATTTATACCTGTGGAGTCGTTTTTTTTCCAATGCTATACAAAAATCTAATACAAGTTTGTACATGTTCAGATTACCACATAACAACCAATTACTGTATGTCCCACAAACCATTGTCAAGTCCTAATGATACATGCATGTAAGTTTATCTACATACCAATACATTATAATTTACTGTTTTCTGCTTCATTCCAATGCTCAGGGTGACAGTGTGCCAACCCTTTTGTCTTACAAAGTGTGTAAGGCAGAGGTAAATGCAAAATCCCAAGTGACAATAATAGTTTGGTTGCACTTAACTAATCCCATCCCAAACGAACTACAAGGCCTGTTCCAAGTCACATTGAAATGTATTGCTTAGGATATTGGAAACCGGTACAGATTCCATGGAGGAAATTGCATCAACCCTGGCCATGTTCAAGCTGTGATGTTGTTTTTCCCCCAAACTTTCAAATGCACAAATAAATACCTAGTTCACAGTCACCATTTTGGTTTATAAATTAATACAGTCACATTTGTGCTACACCAGCCTAGCTAGAACATTGTATTTTTTTTAAATTGGCTACAAGAATACAGAATATTTAAATGAGGTGTTCATACATTTAATCCCCACCAAATTGGTGAATTAATGCATCTTGACGTTTTTCTTTTAAAACCAGGATAGGGGCACAATGGATAGCACACAATACAAAGTCAGTTAAATATATATGTATATATATAAAAAACCTACAGTAAATACGAGCAGGAGGTTCACAAACAGAAGAAGTGGATGTTACAGTGTGTGCCTAGTCACAACGGTACAGGACAAAACAGGGATCCGGATGGCAAATCCCAAGACATCTGGATGAAAGAATGGAGTTAGCTTGGAGAAGTGTTCCGACATCTTTTTTGTACAGTAGCGAGCATAAACAGGTTTCAGTTCCGAGACAAAGACAAGGAATGCAGTGACAAAAGGAAGACAGGGAAAGAAAAAAAATAAAAATTGGCCTTTCCACAGACCATAAGAGCACAGGTGGAAGATGTGAAGAAATATCCCAGCTGGTCAGGCCAAGGACACAGAAGTAGACTTGGGAACAAAAAGGCACTTGTGTACTGATAAGGAAGAGACTGGGTTGTGTAATATTAGGTCATCACAGTATTGCAATGGTAGGACCTTGGATTCCTCATGTTCTGACTTCAATTGCAGTTGTGGTTCCAATGCCACATAAACCCAATTATATAAAAGAAAATTAGGTACATGCTCTGCACACACTACATTTTGCTCTGTTTAGCAATCCACACTTAAAAAGTTTGTTCCAAACTGGGCTTCAATAAGAGTTACTAGCTAACACATGCAGCTGAGTGTATGGAGCCATTTGGTGACAACAGCCAATATTAAGTTCTGAATTTAATAAAGAGCATGTAGGCTTTTGCAGCATTTGACTTAATATCCCCTAAAGCACACATGCCAAAATACAAATTTGCTATATAAAAAAAAAGGGAAACTCTGGCTATTGCATCAAAATTAAAACTTGTACCATTGGACTTAATAGATAACACTTGTATTGTGTAGAACAAACAAGTATGAGGTTTTGTGCAAACCAAGGTCCAGATGAAAAGATTTACCTTTGCTCCCACGCCTAATTCACTGCCCATTGCCTGGACTTCACTGAAAGTTGGACCAACATGGCTTACATCTGCCCGCAAGCCAAAATGTGGTATGTAAAATACAATAAAGAGAGACAAATTGAATGATGGATCTTGCAATTTATCTACAGTCTACACCAGCTAGTACTGTACTACAAGTGTACCTCAAATGACCTGGCTCAGTTGTGTAAATAAAATGACAAAAAAAAAGGGCATTATTGGGCCTCGCCTTGGATAGATCCACCCCTTCCCTCTCCCCAAAGCAGGGTTTAAAAAGTGACAATTTAACACCACACTTCCCACAGAACAGCTCTACTTGTGCCAATGATTTAAGCCTTTTCTGTCTGACACTGGCCACCATTAATGTGATGCAGCGCACCCTTTAGCCTCTTCTGCAAAATCCAGAGCTTCATCAGGGCTGACACACACATTGCCATGTACACATGCAGTCACCATTGGACAAACTTGCTCAAAAATGAAAGCTACCTGCTGTCACACTTTAAAAATTGTGCAAAATTTCAGTAACTGAATGCTTTGAGTGTGTCGGTGAACAATGCTACATAGTTTTTTTTGACAAAAAAAAGACTTCATTTCTTTTCCATCCGATAAAAGTGTAGTACCCCCATTGGCCTTCAAATGAAGCAAAGAAGATTTTTTGTGATTGCAGCTCTCCTGCTACCTTCGCGGGAAGAACAGTGCAACCATGGCAACAAGCTGCTTTATAGTGCAGCTGTCACCACCATGAGGAAAGGCATGCTCATGTCCAGGCATGTCAAGTCTTCCATAGTCTCCATCATAATTGACCATTTCGCAATGCAGCCATTTACTCATACTGCAGACACATCAACTGCCGTTTGTCAGATCCACTTAATCCTGTGACTTCTTTCCATCTTGAGCTACACACTGCATTCTTTGTTTTTTGTGGGAATTAAAAAGTTTTTCAGGTGTACAGTCCTGATTTCAGGAGACCTCGTGCTCGCTCGCTCTCCCCCCTCTTCATCTTTCCTATACTCCACCTGCAAATCTCCGCAAGCTTGCTCAGAGTACATTGGGTCTCGGAAATCAAAAGTGAAGTCCTGCACGTTACCCTCCCTTGCCAGGTAGGTCTATGCCACAACAAATTCAGACTTTATGTCAGCTTTGACTTCAGGCTTCCATACAGAGTCCTCAAAGTCTAAGTCTAGACTGCCATCACTAGATACGCTGCTGTTGCTATTCGTCCGGCTGGACTTGCGATTGGGCAGCCACTGGTACGGTGCCCTGGCATCGCGCCGGGCCTTCCTACGCATCCTCTTCTGCTGCATCAATAGCTGCAGACGCTCAACTTTGCAGCGGGTTGCACGGTTTTCCGTCTGTCTCAGTCGGTCACCTGCAACAGAAACAAAAAAACAACTTAGCAAATTTCAAGTTTTGACACTGAGAAAAATCAGTCACTTTACAAATGAATGGGAAGGTGTTCAAATCCCTGTCCATTCTAAAATGGACTAAAAAACTTATTTCGTGGGGTCAATCCACGAGAAAGAAAATCTCTTGATATTTTGATTGATTACCCATGCACAACAATTCAAAAGGTTAAGCAAATTACCCTGGTCACTTACAAATACTTCTACACAAGCACATGAATCCACAAAGACTAAAGTTGCCATAATTTAAAGTCATTCTGTTGACTTTATTCTGGATCTACAAATTAAATTTTACAAGTTTTTGTTATTAATTCACAACCTTTGAACTCTTGAATTTGCTCACTTGTTGCCTTTAACTGCACATTGAGATTGAGACTAAAGGTTATGGTGGAAAACAATAGGATTTCTTACAACTAACTAGCCCAGGAAGAGAGTTAAAAAGCCAGTCACTAAATGAGGGTGCATTCATCACTGCAGACCAAGACAGTTTAAAGCTCTGGTTTCACCCCATTGAATGAAATTAAATAATGCCAGGACGTAACAGGAGATCAATCCTGTCTTTGAGACTGATGGGAATTGTATTGATTAAACATCAGTGCCAGTACATTCATTCATTACCATGGGAACAGAGAGCTAACAGTTATCCCTATAGATCTTTCTTTAACAGAACACACAGTTAATGGAAATTCAAAACAACCAAACTAGGACTCCCAATGTCTCAACTCCACTAAATGTGCTTTTAGCTTTCTGTGCAGAGAGATCCAGAAATGCATGAGTAGCTAATTCCAACTTATTAAAATTTGGGAACACAACAGTTTTCAATTACCTTCAAGAAAACAGGATAAAATTAAGAAGCACTTACCAAAACAAAAGCAATGCAAATACCTCTTTCATGGGATTACTAACATCTAAATTTCTAACTCCATCAGTCAGTACCTTTGCTAGTTTAGAGAGTCACAGTAGCACAGGAGGTCTTCAGCCCGTTGAGTCTACGCTGGTCCCAAGAGTAATTGATCTTGCTGATCCCAGTTGTTGAAATGCTACAATCACTATATAATTAAGAGATGGCCAACCAACTTTCCTGCTCTTGAGCAAAACCCAAATGAGTGCTTCTCAAGCATTGCATTTGTAATTATAAAGCAAAGCCAAAATTGAGCTACAATGCTAACCAAATGGTTATAAATAGTCTGAGGTTTTCTGTCAGAGCTCACATATCTAATAGCCAGTTGAAGGAGATGCTGAAATAGAGTAATTACTCAGAGCACCCTAGGAACTGTTGCGTATTTTAGGTTATTGAACATGCATAGTACTAGAGAGCTTGTGTCCCCCACCATGAAACCCTGCACACAGCTGCAGAGAGTTTGCTGCTGTCACAACAATCTATACTGACCACAGGAAGTCCAGTGACAGTTGGGAAAAATCTAGCATCAGCTTTCCCCATTGCCCTGAAAACTCCCAAAACCTCCTACCTATTTCCAAATAGTAATATTATTTTACACTCTTAAGAGAGAACAAATCATAATGACAAATCCCAGTTTATCTCACCAAATAATAACTCTAATACATGAACTTATTGACAATGAACATTGCTCATCTAATGGCAGAGATTTATACAGCACCTGATCTGACATTTATAACCAGTGAATTATCTTTGACTTGCAGTCACTATTTCATTGCCAAATGCAGCAACCAATCTCCACACAGCAAGAGCCAAATGAATGACTGGATTGAATTATTCACGATTGGTGCGTTGCTCATGAGAAAAATTACAGTTCAAAGCACCCAGTCCATTCCTTGCATTTCACATGATCACTCACATTTATCTGTATGGTAAATAGGATCTTGGTTCAAAACATGCAAACTACAGTAGCTGCTATCGTGCATTGTGTGACTAAGCCTCATACAAAGCAAAGTCAGAGTCAATGTCTACTCTAATTAATTGGCTGATCTTGACCATGTTGATATATTATCCAAATTAACAGAGCTTTTACAAGAGAATCCCTCAGCCAAACCACTCAAGTGGTGCAGACTATTGCATCTTCCACCTTAGGCTATGGGAACTACTTTACAAACAAAAAATCCTTAATTATATATAATGGCAACTTCCTTACGGTTACAAACCACTACAGCTGCTGCAACTCCTGTCAGAACAAAAAACATCAATTAAACCCCAGTGCTTACATTCAGCTGTTGCTAAAAAAGCCATTTCCTGTTTGGCTGCTGTGGGTTTAAAAATACCTGGCAACCTCTGATAACGCATAACTAAGCCAACACCTGATGACAAGTTAACAAAAAACCCTCTGACCCACCAGGAATCAGAGGAAGACTAGAATATTCTCCAGTATTGCCTAAAAGGCCAAGGTCCAACTGGTTCTCAACAACAAGTTCATTGTCTGCAGGCAGAGGAGTAAACTAAATAAGTCAGAGCTCTCCATGTGACCTAACTGCACAATGTGCAAGTCCATGAATATATGGATGGTGGTAGAAGGCGAAAGGGAAGGAATCAGTCATTTGATTTATGACTTTATTGTACTTTTGTCCTGTTAAGTGCATTTGTACTCAGGCAAGAAATAAGCCCAATTACTGTACACTGTGAAACCATTTAACTTCACCATTTAACGGGTTGAACACAACTACATTCTTTAGTACAAAAGCACAAGGTGGAAACCACAAGGTATAGCACAGCTAAACCAAACGCAGAGCTTGTGCTCTCCTCCGTCTTCCTGTCCCAACTGCCCTCCTCCTCCACCCACACTTCCCCCACACCCTGTCTGTGCAAACCACCTTCCTTTAACAACTGCTACTGCCTCGTGTGTGGGTGGATAGAATGCAAATACCGAGAAGCTATTCCCTGCAGGCTCCCCTACATCTGCCAAAACAAAAAAAAGTTTTAAAAAATGCTCCATTGTTCCCCTTCATTTACGGTTCCCATCTCGACATGCCTTCAGTGCACGCACAGACACATTAGAGGCTGGCATAAGAAATGCAAATTTGGGACCAAATTAGCTGCATTTCAACTGCTAAGTCATTATTTTTCTATGGAATACATTTTTTAGGCAAATCATCAAGACTGGGAACTTAGCTTTTTTGCTGCAAAAGGAGCTACTTTCTCTTCCTTATTCTATTATTGCAGTTTTGCAAATATGAGCAAAAGCATTTCTACTAACAAAGCAATTCTCAACAGTGCAGCCCCTTTAGATCCAAGGCATTGAATTGCTTTCAAGACCACTTCTGCAGACTCTATAATTTCCATTTAAAGGAACCTTGGCATACATCTGAGCTGCAAGACTCAATCTACAGATGCACAATTGTTTTAGTATCTTAAAAAAAGTGTTAGTAGAGCCTTAATTCTCATGTTGACCTATGTATGTAGCATGGGCAGATGATTCCCCACCATTATATAGTCTAAATCACTCATCTGTTGTGTTCAGGATATAAACATAGCCTCATGGTCTACTCTTACCACAGGCAGGAACTACAAGTAAATATACTAGGAGGGGAGGGTTAGGTTAATTCTATTTACATGAGCTGGAAAGAACCTACGAACTTGTAGTTGTATATCATACTAAGTGCAATAATATTGGAGCAGTTTCAAAAATTGAATGTTCATACCAGAATAAACACACAGCAACCCTGAAACAATCCCATTTATGATAACATGCGCAGCCATGCAAAAGGTTTTAACAGAAGTGGTGCAGCCAGGTGAACAGCAAAAATGTGAGGGGAAACATTGCTGGCTGATTTGTCCAAAAACAGCAAAGCAACTTCCAAAAGGCTTTTGTTCCACTGAAAAACAGATTTAAAAGAATCCTGGCTCATTGAGTGGACATGGTTGAAGTTAGATCAGGGAACAGTGATTAGATGACATGCAAGGGTTTGTATTTGCTCCTTTTAGAAGGCTAAAAACCATAGAAGTGAAGAAAAACAAGACAAAATGTTTGGGGTTGGAATAGGAGACTTTGTAAGTGTCTGGCGTTTACTGTAATTGGAACGTAGGGAGAGCGGTACATATTAGAATGGAGGTGCAATGATCACAGGAATTTTTCTAAAGAGCAAGGCAAGACAGATTACAAGGTGAGAGGGGGTTTAAGCTGAAGTGTAGATCCTCATACATTTGATCACAAGCTTTTACCACTAGCCTATAAAATATGACTGACAGACAGACATTCCTGAAGTATTAATTCTTGACCCAACTTAAGATTTCTAACAAGTGATGAGTCGCTGAAAAGGAATAAAGCATTAAGTGAAAAATAAAATCCTAAATTTTTGAAAGTAGCAAAAGGTAATGTTGGAAAACTAGATTTCTATTTGGAGATCAAAGATGGGGAATGTTGATTGACAGGAGGTCTAAGAATGGAGTGACCAAAATTAGAGAATGGCATCACAGAAGTGTCACCAGCTGGGCCATATGCAAACAATTCAGACAAAATACAAAGCTCAGACTTAGCATTAATAGAAATGGGAAGAGAAGAGCACATGACCTTAGTTTAGATTTAGGCTACAGTATAACCAGTGAATACTCCGATTGATAGCAATAAACAATTGGGTTCAGAACTCATTCTATAAATATAGAAAAAAAAACTGGTTGTGACTGTGCTATTACTTTGACTGTAAAAGCATCATTGTAAAAATCTTTCAAGAGGGTTTAAATTATTCATGGTTGTACATGTTGCAGTCAATGGCCTTTCCTCCAATTTCCTCATTCCGTTCCAAACTGCTGACCTCTTCTACTACAGTGTCAGCCATTTCCACATTTGTCTGAATAGTGTTGCCTTGTTTGGACCGTTCTATAGTAAATACAAACTACAAAAGACTCCATGCTTTCTACAAGAAGGAAAAGAAACAACAAATTCCCTTTCATAATTTCTTATTTACTACCAGTGGCAATACACTGAATGATGTACTTTCAGCATAAAGTCACAGACACATTAAGACGTCTTCCTCTCACTTCAAGTGACAGATGGTTCAAGAATCCTGATAATTATAGCTATGGAGCCTAGGAACCTTCAGAAGCTGAAGTTTCAGAGAGGGAGGGGGGGGGGGGGGAAAAAAAAAAGAAAACCAGGTACAGACAAACCCTGTTAATGACCATTCTTTAACGCTGCTGTTTTCCCGTGGTACCCATTCTCACTAATTCTTCAGGCTCCCAAGTGACATTTGTTCTTTCTGGTTTGAATGCATCAACAGCTGCTGCATCACAAGAAAAGCACATGCTATCATTACTGACTAATATTCTCTGCCTAAAGCAGCCTTTGGTAAGAATATATTGGAATAAAAACTGCTAAGCACAGAACATTGAGGAACATCCTGCCCCAAGCATCTAAAAGCATGTTCAAGCAATTTAGTCAGTACTGTTTCAACAAGTTTCCTCTCTGAGCAGCAACTGAGTCCCTCCCCTCCATTCAATCTTTCACTCCTCCCTGAAGTTACCAATTCAACCTGAGAATTGGTAACTTCAGTACCTTAACCAGCAACTTGCTTTTCACATGCAGGTGTTGTAGAAATTGATATAGTTGTGAGCAAGGCCAGGCATTTCTCACAGTCTGCATGTATAAACCTGCAGAAAGGCCAGTGGCATTGCAGTCAGAAATAAACACTGTAACCAACTTCATTACTTTGTAGGAAAGGGATGCTGACATTAACCAATGAAGCACTGAATACAGATAAACTCAAATCTCTTTTTACATAGTTCAGAGGTATGCCACGTTTTTATATTTTATGCAAACTATATTTACATGCCTGCAAGAAATTTAAGAATCTGAATATTGTTCTGGATTTTCCTGCACTCCCAATGACATCATATTTATCCAATGAGTGACTGGAATTAGAAGCTCCTACGTATTTTCTATCCAGCCCATTCTGAGATGATAAAACAGCTCTTGAACAGGAGAGACTTTAACATGGGCCTTCCAGTCCAGAGGTACGTAAAATTACCACTGCTTTTTGTAGTAGGTCTCAAGGAGTGCAGTCTTTTGATAACAACTTAACCTAGTTTTCTAATCAACATAAACAGAGATATTACATTTCACTGGTGCAGCTAGGACTTTAACCTGGGCCTCCCCAGTCCCAGGGTAGGGGCACTACCACTGTTTCCAGCTAAAACTGGCCTCAGCCGGAGGTACTAACAAGAATGCCACACAGCCACTTCCACAGGATTGGACTACATTGATCTCAGCTGGCAACATGCTTATACATCAGCCATTAGCAAGAGGGGGTAAGGACTCTTGTGATGCGGTGGTAGTGGCCTACCTTTGAGCCAGGAGACCCAGGTTCAAGAGCCACTTGCTCCCGCCGGTGTGTAATAACCCAACACAAACTGAACAAAGGGCTCGGTGGGAAAAGTAATCACGGTGTGCATCAAGAATGCAATTTGACCAGAAGTCAATGCTTTGAGGATGAGACTGCAACTTGGGAGAGAAGAACTGTCCAAGTTGCAAAACAAATTCACTGCTCTACAAACTTGCTACCATATTTCTTCAATTACTAACAGTAAACAGGACACTTCTGAACTGCTTCCTTGGCACTTTACAATGTTTTGTGGTCAAGAAAGAAATCATGAAAGGTTTATTCAAAAGAAAGTACTTGCAATGTGAATATTTCATTGGTTCATTCCATCCAAATTGAAGTGAAATTAGTGAAAGGATTCGTGAATCAGATCCCCACTTGGAGCAATTGGATTTTTCCAGAAGATTAAGCTCAGATTCCTTAGCACTGGCTGATGACTCACCACTTGACTTGCACATCCTGATCTGACTCTGACACTGGACGAGGGAATGCAGTGGTTGCTGCATTGTGTCTTCGGAGGTAGTTTTGTTTGAGCAGCCGGGGGAAGGTGGCGAAGGTGACGGCGTGTTGGTGGCACACTGCGTCTGACAACGCAGCTGTGTGAGGGACTGTGGCATCCCCTGGTAGTGACGGGTTGCACTTAGCAGGTCGTTCAGGATTTGCAGGATTGTGGTGATGTCACGACGGGGTCTTCCAGTGCTATCCTGGCAGTTTGGATGCAACGTGCCTGGTTTGAGAAGTAAGACAACAAAAAAATTGAGAATGAATATTGACAAACCACAATTAAGCCACAACCCACCAGAAAGCAAAAAAAAAACAAGAGCATTTCCTTCTGTTCCTGC
>NC_057740.1:27778962-27853962 GCF_004010195.1 Chiloscyllium plagiosum | reverse complement strand
GAGATCAGCAACTGGGACCACCTTTCTTGATGTGAATCAGGTCCACACCAGGCAGTACAGATGGCAAAGGAGCTATCAGGAGCTCCCAGTCTTGTGCTTCCTGTATGAAATTAGCATTCACATAGAGTCATAGAGATGTACAACATGGAAACAGACCCTTCGGTTCAATCCGTCCATGCCGACCAGATATCCCAACTCAATCTATATTCCAACAGTGGCCTAACCAATGTCCTGAACAGCCATGTCATGATTTCAACAATTTGAATATTTGAAAAACTTTTTTTTTGTCCAGAATAAATCCGCACGTTTACTGATGAACAATTACAACTGAGTTCTGAAAATTATGAAGGGGCAGTATGCGTCAATGTTTCAAAATGCTGAGAGTTGAGAGGGAAGATGAAAGACGGTTGCATTTCCATAGCATCTCAAAATATCCCAAAGTGCTACACAATCAATTCATTATTTTTGACATGTTGCCGCTGTTACAATGTAAAAAAAATGCAGGAGCCATTTTGCACGGAGTTTGGTCCCACAAATTGCAATGTGATGATCTGTTTTTAGGGGTATTGGTCGTGGGATAATTATTGTCCAAGCTCTGGGGAAAACGCGCATGCTGTCGTGTGATGAGGTACCTTACATCTAACAGAGCAAGGGTTTAAATGTCTCACCTCCAATAGAGCAGCACTCCCTCAGTACTACACCGTAATATCAGCTGGGCACTCTGCTCCAGACTCTGACAGGAGGTATTGAACTCGTGATGTGCTTGGTTCAATGCTTTTATCATTGACACTGTGAATTTCCAAACTCATTCATCTGAATAGAATAGAATCAATACCGCAGGCCATTCGGCCCATCAAGTTCACACAGACCCCCTGAAGAGCATCCCACCCAGATCCAACGCCTCACTCTATTCCTGTAACATTTTCCCATGGTTAACCAACCTAACCTACACATCCCTGGACACTATGAGCAATTTGGAACAGCCAATCCACATAATCTGCACATCTTTGGGTGCAAAGATGGCAGAATTGAGCTTGTGCGCGATACTCCACAGTACCTTGCAGGAAGTAACCTGCATTCCTGTCGAAAAACTGGTATAAGGTACATGAAGAACTGGGTAAGGAAAATATATTTTTAAAACTGCAATAAAATAAATGATTTCAGAGCATAGTGTGAACCATGACTGCTCTGGATGCTTTCTGAAATGTCATGAAAAACTGCCAGGGGAACGGTAAAAATGTTCAAAAGCAACAGTGAAAGCTTTTGTTTCAGCTACTGACAAGGTGACATATTCATGAATGCACAAATGATGTTACTGCACCTAAAGTTACCATAGATTTTCCACTTGGACATTTCAGTTGCTGGGAGCACTTTAGAGGGAAATAGTGCAGCCGCAATTCTGCATCCATCAGATTTAACGGATGGAAAATCACAGCTTGGAGATTCCCAATTTCCCAAAGTTGAAGAGCCACCGAGCAGAGCAATTTTCGCCCGCAGTTCTCTGTGCAGTATTGTACGGGGTTTAATAAGACATGTAATTTTGATTTTGCTTCCCGCTGGGCAAGTGCATTTTCTGAACCTGCTGCTTTCCGGAACGGGCAGTGTGTGTCACTTCAGTCTATTTGCATTCGTTTCACTCAAACTATTTGCTGAGATTGGAAGGTTAGATTTGCTGCTGTGCTTTGAGCTGATGACTTTCACCTGACAGGTCATACCGTCAAGGTTTATTTACAAAGAAAAGGCAGTTTAAGCAAAGCACTGACCGTCCTTTAACAGTGATCTGCAGAAGGATGAAAATAACAATCAGCTGACAAGTTTCAGTGGGGCGTCCTGCTTGAGTTAATACGGCTCTGCTGCATGAACCATCTCCCTTACTGTGAGCACTAACACATTGTGCACTTCCAATGACCCGACCGACACAAAAGGAGTCAGATTGAAACTGGTCAATCGTTCCCTATTCTGATGTTTAAGCTACTGTATTTGCAATGTAACAGCATGGTTAGATTTATACTCAGTTAGAAATGATCTTTGCATACTGTTAAGATTATCAATAGGATTCATGGACAAAGAATTTTATTTCTCACAAGCTGTTATTAAGGTGAAACTGGTAGTCTTCGAGATGACAATGTCCCCTCAGAATCTATTCACTTTCTGTTGTGTTTCCTGAGAATGGGCAATTCCAAAAAAAAATTCCGAAGCTCGACACTCATCACAGTCAAGATTAGAGTGGTGCTGGCAAAGCATAACAGGTCAGGCAGCATTCGAGGAGCAGGAGAATCGACGTTTCGGGCAGGAACCCGTCATCAGGAATCAATGTCAGTTATCCTTTTTAAAAAATTAAATTGATCAACAGATAAAAGAATTAAATAACACATCTAATTGATGATTAAAACTACAAATGCTTTTGCTCCTAGACCTCCATCACACTGACAATTGATAGCCCCTACAATTAACACTAAATATGCTCTTGATTCCCCAAGACGTTCATGAATTTCTGCACCAAGTCACTTTTCTTGAATCTATATCACTATTCCTTCAATGTCGCTAGGTTTAAAATCCTAAATCCCCCTTCCTAATAGCACTGTGGATGTATCTGGAATCCATACGGTGTGGAAGCGGGCCATTCGGCCCATGGAGTCCACACCAACCTACGCTATCTCTGCATTTCCCATGGCTAATTCACCTCGCCTGCACATGAAGGGCAATTTAAGGTGGTCAATCCACCTAGCCTCTATATCTGTGTGCAGACGTGGGGAAGATGTACAAACTCCACACAGACCATGGCCCCAGGTTGGAATTGAACCCAGGATCCCTGGCACTGTGTGGCAGCTGTACAAACTGTTGAGCTACCATGCCACCCTTGCCAGTGGTACAAGAAGGTGACTCACTGTCAACTTCTCAAGGGGGAACTAATGCCAGTCTTGCTAGGGATGCCAACATCCGCTGAATGAATATTTTAAAATAAAATCCAAAAGCAGAGTTAAGACTTATTTCCAGTTGATGATGTTGACACGTGTGAGTGCCTTCCGTGAAGAAAAGCAGTGGCAGAGCCTGCTGCTGGTTCACTGTCTTTCAGTAAACAAAGTGCCTGGTCCTCCCCAAGAGCCCTGAGACTACGAAAGCATTGAGTGCTGAGCCGTGTTCTCAAATGTACAACTTTCCATAAAGGGAGCCAATTTGCGTCAGACTGATTGAGAGGGAGGACTGACAGGAAAGAATAAACTGATATAAAACTGCAATCACTTCAAAAGAAACTTAATTACAGTGAAGTGCAGCAATTAAAGATTCAAGTAAGCAGTCGTGAACATTAAACCTATCCAACGCCCGCCACTTTTTCTCATTATTCCAGGAGTTCTAATTAAAATAATGAGCTCCTGGAAAAGCGTGTCATTTTGCTTTGAAGATGCAAGCTTTTGAAAACAGGAAAGTGTGATCATGTTTATTCAGGTGGAAACTGATCATGCTTGTCCTGGCAGCACCCAAGAAACAATCTTGTTTTAAATCATGACTCGTGAGTCAGGTGGGTGGAAAACTAAGCAAGGAAGAAAGTGTTTGTGTGTCAGCACAGAAGGTGCAAGAACTTGATCTCCACATTGGTCTTCGATCCCCTCAATCATGAGTTACATTCACTTCACTGATGTTCAGTCGTGATCAATAGAAAATTAAAAAGCAATTTAAATTTTAAAAACACATGTATTTATACAAGTTTTGCTTTTCATTTGGTTGTCCATGCAGATTTTGTCACCTTAGATTTTAATATATGCCTATGTACCATCCAGCTTTTAGATTAGATTCCCTACAGTGTGGAAACAGGCCCTTCGGCCCAACCAGTCCACACCGACCCTCCGGAGAGTAACCCGCCCAGACCCATTTCCCTCTGACTAGAGCACCTAACACTACAGGCAATTTAGCATGTCCAATTCACCTAGCCTGCACACCTTTGAACTGTGGGAGGAAACCAGAGCAACCAGAGGAGACCCACGTAGACGCGGGGAGAAAGTGCAAAGTGCACACAGCCAATCGCCCGAGGCCGGAATTGAACCTGGAACCTTGGTTACCACTGTGAGGCAGCAGTGCTAACCACTGAGTCACCGTGCCACCCCTTTATGGAAGGTACAACTTTATGGAAAGTTGTATATTTGAGTACACGGCTCAGCACTCAATGCTTTCATAGTCTCAGGGCTCTAGGGGAGGACCAGGCACTTTGTTTACTGAAAGACGGTGAACCAGCAGCAGGCTCTGCCACTGCTTTTCTTTTACTGTCTCATTCTATCTGATCATGTATTCTTACTGACATTTGGGCTGGCCTGCCAAAGCCTTGAAACCTTAATACAGGCTAATGTAAAGACCTAGGGAAAAAGGGATATTGCAGCTTAGTGCCCTTGCTCTCTGTCATTTGCAATTCTTACTGACAGTCTGGGCAGTCCAGAAGAAACCTCATTAGCATATAGATTTGCCAACTTAATTATCTGTGATTATGTACAATTTCTTTCCCCTTAAATCCAGCCTGGCATAGTCCCTCTGCAACAATCTCTTCCAAGGCATACAAGTTAGCTGGGTTTATGGTTTTCTTGCTCACTAATTGCAAACTCATTAACTGGAGTACAGCACTATTAGGGCATTAGAAGGGTTTTTCTTTAAATACACGGATGCATAAGTTTCATTTAAAACGTTTCCAAATTTAATGGACCTGTAGTGACAGATGTCTGAAACAAATAGACACATGGCTTTCCTCCACATTTATAACAGTTATTGTCCTTCAAATTGTTTGGGTATGACTTTGATAGCCATGCATTTACTCGCGAGGCATGATTAGATCAGGGTGGAGGGGAGGAGTGTGTTTTGTGTGTGTGTGTGTGTCGACAGCTCTTTTGACAAACACTGTACAGTGCAGATTTGCTTTTAACACGTAATTGCCTGACTAGGGTTTTGATCAACATAATTCATACAAGTTGAATCATCTAGGCTTTTCAAACATAGCTAGGATATTTTCCACCAGCCTCCCATCTCCTTTCCTGAATTTACTTGAGGTAATCTTAATTCCCTTTCCCACTCCCTTTCCAACATGACCATCCTTGACCTCCTCCATTGTTACACCGAACCAAACTGCAATTTGGTGGAACAACATCTCATCTTCCACCTGGGCAGAATAATCTCCTTTCCTATCCCCCGATTACCTTCCCAGCCCCTCCTCCTCCCTTCCATTCCTCCCAGCCATCGACTGGATTCATTCCTCCCATTGACCAACCCTCTGCCTGTCTTCACCTATCCCTACTTCACTACCCTGCCCTCAACACCCCCTTTGTCTGCAGCTCCCCTTACACCCAATCCCAGTTCTGAAGAAGGGTTACATCTGAAATGTTGACTTCTCCACCTCCTGATGCTGCCTGACTTGCTGTGTTCTTCCAGCCTCCTGCTTGTCTATCAGAGATGTGAAACAAGCTGCTGACCCACTTTGCACTTGCCACAGAAGTCCTTGCTTGAATGAAATTCCACAAATTTTTATGTACTTTGTTAGAATACCCAAGGCCACCATTATTCATGTATGTGTGAGAGAGCATTCTCGATGGACTCAATCCTGATTCCATCTAAATCGACAAACACATGCATATCCAGCAACCTGCCTGCTCTACCCAGCCTAGAGATATTAAAGCTACATTATTCCCTTGTTTCTGTTTCAAACCCTTGGCTTTGCTGGTCTCGAAGACATGGTTAGAGACAAAAAAACTGCAGATGCTGGAATCCAAGGTGGAGAAGCAGGGGGACAGCAAGCCAGGCAGCAGTGGGAGGTGGAGAAGTCAATGTTTCAGGTGTAACCCTTCTTCAGGACTGGGCCTCTAGACATAGCTGCCCAAACAGCTAAACCTGCTGATTTCCAAGCATGTCATTGGGATAAGTGCAATCTTAAAAAAAAATAAGAAGAGAAAAGATTTTGAAATCTCTATCAGATTGCTTTTGGACCTTTGCCTCAGAACTACCTTGGGGCTGAAAAGTTTTGGAGTCATGAATCTTGTGAACAGGATAAGCACAAGAAATGAAGGAATTAAATTGATTGCATCAAAGAAAAACGGCAGAAAAAGAAAGAAAATATATTCAGTACATGAGACAGCAGAAATTCATGGAATGGGAACACCCTTTCTGTCCACTCAGACAATGGAAACAATCTCAGGGTACAGTTCAAAGAAGAGTTTTGTCAGCGTACAGTGCAAGATTTATCCCTCAACTAATGTCACTAAAACAGATTATCAGGTCATTTATCTCATTCCTACTCATTGGCTATTGTTGTGCACAACATTGGTGGTGGTATTTCCGATATTACAGCAGTAGGAAACACTAATTGACTGAAAAGTGCTTTTGGCAACTGGAGGTCATGAAAGCCTCATTATTTCTCTTGTCAATCCAGCCACGCTGGTACATTTATATCTACTAATGTATCATCATAACTCAGTTCCTCAACCTTACCCCCTTCTTTTCTCCAAATTCTCGCTTGAACCTGAGCTCTTTATTTTAATGAAGCCCTTAGGATCTTTCACTATGTTATTAGATTAGATTACATTACATTACAGTGTGGAAACAGGCCCTTCGGCCCAACAAGTCCACACCGACCCGCCGAAGCGCAACCCACCCATACCCCTACATTTACCCCTTACCTAACACTACGGGCAATTTAGCATGGCCAATTCACCTTACCTGCACATCTTTGGATTGTGGGAGGAAACTGGAGCACCCGGAGGAAACCCACGCAGACACGGGGAGACGTTATGTCAAAGCAAATTACTTCATTTTTGAAACAATTGAAAAGAAGCAATTGTTTATACATTTTCATGTTCGTTAGTTGTGAACCAATCAAGTGTTTGCTGTGTCCTTTCAGTTTTGGGGAAATACATAGACCAGAGTTGTTTAATATATTGATTTCCATGAAGAACTAATGTTTCATGATGATACACATTTTGCTTTATCCTTTCCACTAACATATAATCAGTCAGCCAGATTGAAAGAGTCTCTGTGTTATTGTTAACAATACGCAGGTATCCAGTTTACCATCAAAACAGGACTGACATAGTGTTGGATTTGAACAGAAGACACAATTTAGGAATCCGTACAGTGATCAAGCAGGCAGTTTGGCCCATTAAGTCCATACTGACCCTTCAAAGAGTAGCCCACCCAGATCCACCCCCTTCATCTCTGTATTTCCCATGGTTAAACCACCTAGTCTGCACATTTCTTTACACTACAGACAATTTAGCATGACTAATCCAGCTAACTTGCACATTTTTAGACTGTGGGAGGGAACTGGAGTGTCCGGGAGAAATCCATGCAGACATGGAAACAATCTACAAACTCCACACAGTCACCCGACCCAGGTCCCTGGTGCTGTGAGGCAGCAATGCTAACCACTGAGCCACCATGTAGCTAAGGATCTTTCAATGATAGAGTTAATTTGCATTGGACTACATTTTCCTGTGTTAATTTTATGAAGAAGTAACTATCAACTAAAGGTGGCACAGCATTTGGTAAAGGCATTCTATGTCTCTCATGGATTGACAAACATTAATGAACATTGCAGAATATATTTACTTGTTAAGGTCACGAATGATTAGGTCATTCATCATTCCTCAACAGCTCAGCTAAATTGAAAAGTAAAAACATGATTCCAAACTATGAATTAGTGGGGGAATTCTTTAGCGTTTAAGCACTGATGATGCAAGGAGTTAGGTGGGTAGTGCAACTTAGGGGTTGGATTTGTGCCTGGGAGTATGACGTTATTGTGATCACAGAGACTTGGTTGAAGGAAGGACATGATTGACAACTAAATGTTCTAGGATATAGATGCTTCAGACAGGACAGGGAGAGAAGTAAAAGGCAAGGGAGGAGTTGCATTGCTGGTCAGGGATGATATCATGGCTGGGCTAAAGGAGTTAAAAATCACACAACACCAGGTTATAGTCCAACAGGTTTAATCTGTTAGAATACAGTGATAGTTTCACATGAAAGAAGTGAAACTATCACTGTATTCTAACAGATGAAAGGCTTAACAGACAATCAATTTTTCAACGTATAATTTCAGTTACATCACACTGCAAATTTTTGCTATAAATTCTGTGTTACGATCGAGCCCTCCACAATCACCTGATGAAGGAGTGTCGCTCCGAAAGCTAGTGTGCTTCCAATTAAACCTGTTGGACTATAACCTGGTGTTGTGTGATTTTTAACTTTGTACACCCCAGTCCAACACCGGCATCTCCGAATCAGTGCTAAAGGAGGACACTATGGAGGGCTTGGGTAGTGAGACATCATGGCTAGAGCTGAGAAATAAGAACAGTGCAGTTACATTGTTGGGGCCGCACTACAGGCCACCCAACAGTGAATGTGAGGTAGAAGAACAAATAGGTAAACAGATTATGGAAAGATGTAGAGGCAACAGGGTGGTGGTGATTGGAGATTTTAATTTTCCCAACATTGACTGGGATACACTTAGTGTTAGAGGTCTGGATGAGGCAGAATTTGTAAGGAGCATCCAGGAATGTTTTCCAGAGCAGTATGTCAATAGTCCGGCGAGGGAAGGGGCCATATTTGACCTGGTGTTGGGGAACGAGCCAGGACAGGTGGTAGAAGTTGCAGTGGGGGATTTCTTTGGGAATAGTGACCACAATTCTGTAAGTTTTAGAATACTCGTAGACAAAGATGAGGGTGGTCCTAAGGGAAGAGTACTAAACCGGGCCAAGGCCAATTATATCAAAATTCAGCAGGATCTGGGAAATGTGGATTGGGAGCAGTTATTTGAAGGGAAGTCCACATTTGATGTGTAGAAGGCTTTCAAAGATAGGTTGAAGATAGTGCAGGATAGGCATGTCCTTTGAAAGCAAAGGCTAGGAAAGGCAAGATGTGTGAATTGTGGATGACAGGAGAAATTGTGCAACTAGCCAAGAGGAAAAGGGAAGCGTACATAAGGTCCAGGCAGCTAAGAACAGAATGGACCCTGGAGGAATATCGGGAATGTAGGACCAATCTTAAACGAGGAATCAAACGGGCTAAGAGGGGTCATGAAATAACTTTAGCAAGCAGAATTAAGGAGAATCCCAAGGTCTTTTATTCATATATAAGAAGCAAGAGGGTAACTAGAGAAAGTCTTGGTCCACTAAAGGGTAAGGAAGGAAGGTTGTGTGTCGAACCTGAGAAAATGGGTGAGATACTCAATAATTTCTTAGATTAGATTACTTACAGTGTGGAAACAGGCCCTTCGGCTCAACAAGTTCAAACCGACCCTCCAAAGAGTAACCCACCCAGACCCATTCCCCTACATTTTACCCCTTCACCTGACACTAACGGGCAATTTAGCATCGCCAATTCACCTAACCTGTGCATCTTTGGACTGTGGGAGGAAACCAGAGCACCTGGAGGAAACCCACACAGACATGGGAAGAATGTACAAACTCCACACAGCCAGTTGCCCGAGGCAGGAATTGAATCCAGGTCTCTGGCACTGTGAGGCAGCAGTGCTAACCACTGTGCCACCGTGCTGCCGGTTGCATTGGTGTTCACTGAGGAGAGGGACATAATGAACGTTAAGATTAGATCACATTGACATAAGGAGGGAGGATGTGTTGGGTAGGCTAAAGGATGCTAAGGTGAACAAATCTCCAGGACTGGATGGGATCTATCCCAGGTGGCTGAAGGAGGTGAGAGAGGAAATAGCTGAGGCCCGGTGGCCCAGTGGTTAGCACTGCTGCCTCACAGCGCCTGTAGACCCGGGTTCAATTCCCGACTCAGGCGACTGACTGTGTGGAGTTTGCACATTCTCCCCGTGTCTGCGTGGGTTTCCTCCGGGTGCTCCGGTTTCCTCCCACAGTCCAAAGATGTGCGGGTCAGGTGAATTGGCCATGCTAAATTGCCCGTAGTGTTAGGTTAAAGGGGTAAATGTAGGGGTATGGGTGGGTTGCGCTTCGGCGGGTCGGTGTGGACTTGTTGGGCCGAAGGGCCTGTTTCCACACTGTAAGTAATCTAATCTAATCTAATCTAATATCTTTGTAGCACCCTTAAACACAGGTGAAGTGCCGGAGGACAGGAGGGTTGCTAATGTTGGCCTCCTGTACTAGACATTCCAAGTAACTACAGATCTGTGAGCCTGACGTCACTGGTGGGAAAGTTGCTGGAGAAGATACTGAAGGATAAAATCTATTTTTATTTGGAAATGAATGGGCTTATCAGTGATAGGCAACATGGTTTTCAGCAGGGTAGGTCATGCCTTACCAATTTAATAGATATCTTTGGGGAAGTGACCAAGTTGATAGATGAAGGAAGGGTTGTAGATGTCATATACATGGACTTTAGTAAGGCATTTGATAAGGTTCCCCATGATAAACTAATGGAGAAAGTGAGGTCACATGGTGTGCAGGGTGTTCTAGCTAGGTGGATAAAGAACTGGTTGAGCAACAGGAAAGAGAGAGTAGTAGTTGAAGGGAGTTTCTTGAAATGGAGAAAGGTGATGAGTAGTGTTCCACAGGGATCAGTGCGAAAGCCACTGTTGTTTGTGATCTAGAAGAGGGCATTGTTGGTCTGATCAGTAAGTTTGCAGATGAGACGAAGATTGGTGGAGTGGCAGAAAGCATTGGGGACTGTCAGAGAATACAGGAGAATATAGATAGACTGGAGAGCTGGGCGGACAAGTGGCAGACAGAGTTCAATCTAGGCAAATGTGAGGTGATGCTTTTTTGGCAGTCTAATTCTAGAGCGAATTATTCTGTAAATGGAAGAGCCTTGGGAAAAGTTGATGAGCAGAGAAATCTGGGAGTTCAGGTCCATTGTACCCTGAAGGGGCTGCACAGGTGGATAGAGTGGTCAAGAAGACATATGGTATGCTTGCCTTCATCGGACAGGGTATTGAGTATAAGAGCTGGCAGGTCATGTTAAAATTGTACAAGACTTTGGTTCGGCTGCGTTTAGGATACTGTGTACAGTTCTGGTCACCACATTACCAAAAGGATGTGGATGCTTTGGAGAGGGTGCAGAGAAGGTTTACGAGCATGTTGCCTGGTATGGAAGGTGCTAGCTATGAAGAGAGGTTGAGTAGGTTAGGAGTGTTTTCATTAGAAAAAAGGAGATTGAGGGGGGACCTGATTGAGGTCTACAAAACCATGAAGGAGATAAGCTTTTTCCCAGGGTGAAGGATTCAATAAGGAGAGGTCACGTGTTCAAGGTGAGAGGTGAAAAGTTTAAGAGGGATACACGCGGAAAGTACTTTACACAGAGCGTTATAGGAACCTGGAATGCGTTGCCAGCAGACGTAGTAAATGCAGGCATGGTAGATTCATTTAAGGTGCATCTGGGCAGGTGCATGATTAGGTGGGGTGCAGAGGGATACAGATCCTTAGGAATTGGGTGATAAGTTTAGACAGTGGATTTGGATCGGCTGAGTGTTGGAGGGCCGAAGGGCCTGTTCCTGGGCTGTAAATTTTCTTTGTTCTTTGTTCTTATCTTTGATGCAGACCTGGATTGTGGACTTTGAACTGATTTTTTTTTGGGTTTGGACTTTTCAATGTTCAGCCTTGTCCTGAGGGTCATCTGAAAGGAGTTGGGTCTTTTGAACCAAAGGAGTGTGGAAAGTTAACCATTGGCTTTTTCTCAGCTGAAGGCAATTAATGTCTGGTTTCCTTCACCTACAATCTCACATAGGTCATGCAGAAAGCTACGGTTAACTCTTAATGTTAGTTCTGTATATCATTAGAGCCAGTATTCTAATACTGCCCCTTTTCTTCGACACAAGCTAGTTGAGGTAATAGCGTACTGAGTTCTTTTTTTTATAATATATTTTTATTAAGAAAAAATAGATTTTTAAATATGACAACAAATACAAAACAATGCAATTCAAAACAGTACAAAAATAGTACAAAACTAAACCCAAATAATAAAAAAAATTCCCCAACCCACCTTCCTATACGAATGTATAAACATATATAGAAAAGTATAAAATTAAAAAAAAACTAAACTAGCTATTTAACTAACTAAATAAATACCTAACAACAAACAAATAAATAGTAATAACGCAGCCCAGCCAAACAAAACACTCATACATTCACAGTTCCTCCTCCCTGGATATTGGACTCATGAAACACAATCGTTACGGCTATATAAAAGCCCTTGTTAGTGTGGCAGATAAACCTGTGTCTAGGTATTTCAAAAAGGGTTGCCATGTCTTGTAAAAATTCTCAGTTTTGTGGTGTACCATATTTGTGAGAAATCCAGGGGAATATGCTCCATAACAATCTTCCACCAACCCGACAGGTCTGGGGGGCTTTCTGATATCCAACCTAGCAAGATATTCTTCCTTGCACAGAATGTGAGAATATTGAAAAGTTTTGCCTTATGCGAGTCTGCAGGAAATACAATGGGCAGGCCCAAAAGGAGCGAAATAGGGTCCTTCTCCACCCCTATACCTAAAATCCTCTCTTCAACACTCAGCTCTCTTTCCCACATCTTGCAGAGTCGATCAGACTCATCTGAGGTGACACCCACCAATTGGTAATATAGAGTACTGACAGAGAGTGTACTCTTAGCCCTTAATACCCCTCTTTCCATGTCAGATTTGTAGGAATCAGTCAAAAGTGTAGTCCTTTTTGAATAAAATCCCTAATTTGAAAAAAAAAGAAAGAGGTCTCTATTAGGTAACTCGTACTTCCGTACTAACTGATCGAAGGACATCATTACATCTCCCTCAAATAAATCACTCATGCAAGATATACCCCTAGCTGCCCAACGTTTAAATCCTGAATCTATCATACCTGGTTGAAAACTCGGCATACCCACTAAAGGTGTAAACAAAGATGTTTTGCCAATATTACCTTCCCTCTGCTGAATTGCCCTCCATGCTTTAACAGTATTGATGACTATTGGGTTATGGCAATATTCCCTAACTGTCCTCACCTTGTCCAAAAACAGCAAACTGGTAAGGAGGCACCTTGCCTGGGAGACTTTGATATCTAGCCATAATGAAAGAGGGTCCCCGCAAACCCAATCACTTATGTAGGTCAAAAGCGAGCTTAATTGCTAATTTTTAATGTCCCCCCAATCTGTGAGGTACCTGCAGTTTGGCTAATTTAATGAGGGGCCGTTTACGGTGCCAGATAAAGGAGCTGAACCAACTGTTCAGTCTCCTGAGTGTTTGTTTATTGAAAATCAGGGGGAGCATCCGTATAGGGTATAGCAAACGAGGGAGAATATTCATCTTAATAAGCGCTATTCGACCCAACCATGAGACTGGAAATGCCTCCCATCTTTCAAATAATTGAGTAAAATTGGTTTTGAACAGCCAATCCAGAACTGGAGTAATGAATATGCCCAAATACACAAAAACCTCCTGTGACCACCTAAATGGGAATCTATAGTCACTCTCAAGAGCCAACTCTTTCGTAAGACCACCCATAGGTATAGCCTCTGATTTAGCAAAATTAATCTTATACCCTGAAAAAGCGCCAAATGCGTGAATGCACTGTATCAGGCAAGGCACTGAGACTGCTGGATTTGTCAAGAAAATTAGAACATCATCTGCATACAGTGAGATCTTATGTAATTTTGACCCCACTTCTGGAGTTGATATATTGAGATCCCCACGAATGGCCTCTGCCAACGGTTCAATCACCCACGTAAAAAGTAATGGTGAAAGGGGACAGCCCTGCTGGCTGCCCCTAGAAACATTAAAATCCTTCTGCCGCTTCCTACTTGTGGAATATGAAATAACTAACCCTTTGGCATAAGCTTTAGCAGTTTCCCAGAGAACAGATGAGCTATCAACCGAGATTTTGTTGATGTCTAGGAATGCCCGAAATTCTTAATGCAACATCCTTAATTTTAACCATGAGGTACACTGGAGCATGATCAGAGATGGCAATATTACCAATCGTACAGGATGCCACCAGATCCAGGGTTACCACAGGGGTCAGAAAAAAATCAATCCTCGTGTGACATCTGTGCGGATTGGAGAAAAACGTGAAATCCCTACCTGTAGGGTGGAGACACCTCCAGACATCCACCAATCCTAATTCCCCACACAAACCCAATAACTGTTTAGTTTGTGCAGAGGGTATCGAGGGACCTTTAGGCAACCTGTCTACTGTGGGGTCCATGAGGCAGTTAAAATCTCCCCCTACAACGATGTGCCGAGACTTGAGACTTATCAGTTTAGAAAAAGCATCGATCAAGAATTTAAGAGGATGAGCTGGGGGACAATAAACATTTAAAATGCCATATTCTTCCCCATTTATCAAGGCTTTAAGAATTACAAACCTCCCGTATGTGTCTTTAACACATTCCAGCAATTTAAATGAGAGATTTTTCCTTACCAATATAGCCACTCCCCTACTGGTATTAAATGATGAAAAATAAACTCAGTCAAAGCCATTCTGCTGTAATTTCAGATGCTCCTTGTCATCCAAATGTGTCTCCTGTAACAAAGCAATGTCCACCTTCTCCTTTCTAAGACTCAAGAGTACCTTCTTCCTCTTAATTGGTGAGTGACTTCCCTTGATATTCCAGGTACACCATTTAATCAAATCATTAGCCATAATCTTCTGCAATTACATTTAAATTCCAGAGAGGAGGAACCCAAACCAAAAATTGCAGAGCCTTAGTGTTGCATGGTCCACCAAATATAAAACTACATAAACTAAAACCACTACATTTAATAAACATACAAAATTATTAAAAATAAAAAACAACAAAAACTAGAAAACAAACCAACATATAAAGCACCAATAGCGCTGAGTAGGGGAACTCACCCCCTGCCCGGAGGGGACAACTACCCATCCCGAACTGCCCATAAATAGGCATCTAACCATCTCAACCACCTTCACTTCTCCCAGCTGGAACTACATCGCAAGCACAAGCTAAAAAGAATAAACACCCCATAGAATATCAATATGAATAAAACAACATTCTTTTATTTAAAAAAAGGAAATAAATACCCCACCCATCTTTTGGTATGTCCTAACTTAGAAATTTAAAATGTACATCTTAACCACCGCCAGACATAGTTTGAACCAAATTATTATCAATAGAGGAAGAATAAAGGGGAAAAACAAAGCTCCAACTGGATTTCCTCCATTTCTTTTACAGAATGATAAACACATACCCAAGCAACAATATTTATACATACTACAATTGTTTAAATTAGGTTAGTTTGTCCACAAAGTCTCTTGCCTTCTCCGATGTGTCAAAGAGATGCATGGATCCATCTAAGGTGACCTGAAGCACTGCCGGATATCTCAGGGAGTACTGAATCCCAATCTTCTCTTGACACCATCATACGATTTCCGTTTCTGGATCACCGCCGCTGAAAAGTCCTGAAAAAACATGATCTTAGACCCCTCGTACATTAGGGCCTTTGGATCCTTCCCCTGGAGTCTGGAAGCCTCCATGACTCTCTCCTTATACCGGTAATGATGGAACCGCACCAGGAAAGGACGAGGGCGTTGACCCAGACCCAACCTCTATGCTGCGACCCGGTGAGCCCTCTCTATCTTCAATCCTCTCATGCCAGTCTCCAAGTCAAAGACTTTTGGAAGCCAATCTTCAACAAATTCCGCAGACCGCTCACCTTCCTTACCCTCAGGCAGACTGATGATCCGAATGTTTTTTCTCCAGCCCCTGTTTTCAAGATCATCCACTTGGTCATGCAAATTACGAACCTGCGTCTTCAGGGCTTGGATCTCTTCCTTGAATGAACTGGCATCAGCTTCCACCACTGTGACCCTGTGCTCCACCTCATCCGTCCTCTTCTCCAGGTCTCCCAGCTGCTGCTCATGCTTCTGCAGCATGAGAGAGACTGGAGCCAGCTTCTCTTCAATCTGTTTCCCCAACATCTCGCAAGATTTTGAGAGATGGTTCACCAGGTCCTGGAGAGTAATCTGCTCTGAGGCTGCTGCAGGCTGAGCTGCAGGCCCGGCCTCAGATGTTCCTCCTCCCTTTTTAAGCATTTCTGGACAGCTGAAAATACAGGTAAGTCAATTTTTAAATGTTTCTTGGGGCTCCACAATCTTTCCAACACCCCAAGAAATCCTGATGACTTGGGTTGGGTGGGTTAAAGGACTGTCCTGCTCCTGCTACGATGCAAAGCTCTGCAGTGTGATCTTCTCAGATCGCCGCCATCTTAGATCCCCCTGAGTTCTTTTTTTACAAACATTTGCAAGTATCAATGCAACTACTTGAGTACATATTCTGTGAGTTTCAGGATATTCAATTGCAGAACACCTCTTGGGACAGAACAAGAGGTGACAAGAGAGGAGGAGCAGGATCCTGACATCTAATGTGGTGGCCAGTAGTGATTGTGTTGTGATTAAATCATGTATCTCGGGTACTTCCTAGCACTATCTGATGAGGTAATTGAGTCACCTAAATGAAGGGCTTCCCAGTTCAGCATTCTGTATTGCCTGAGTTAGATTTTCTTTGTGAGCTAGGAAACAGGAGAAATAGTAAGGATATTACTCCATAGGCGAGTGGTGCATGGCCTCATTATCAATGCTCATACATCACAGCTAGCATCTACAAATCCTAACTCCAACAAGTATTAGCAGAGACAAGGGTAGAAGAAATGTAAAGGAACTCTTTATGTAAAGCATATAAATCCATAGTAAATAATAAAAACATGATTTTATTTACTGACTGAAAGTTTAGCATTTTTCATGTTTGGTTTTCAGCGGGTGTAACCTATAACAATAATAGATGCCAGAGAATGATTTAAACTTGGGGCTCATTTGCCAGGCTTATGAGGTTAGCTCAAAACCAGAGAAAAATTCCCATGTTACTTCTCACTGCAAAACACCTATTGCGCTCACTATAATTTGCACTCGTTTTCACAGACCCAGATGAGCTGACTGCAATATCCCACACTGGCAGCGATGTTCAGCTGGATGTACATACTTCCTGTGCTGATCGAAGACAATTCAGCACAGCCAGAGCCATAATCAGAGCGGAGCTGTCCTTTAATTTGGCATATTTATGTGTTGGTGGTTGGGTCTGTGTGTGGGGGTGACCATCAGGAGTGGAGGAGGCAGGGAGGCATTCCACGTGCAAACACATTCACATGCACACATGTGAATCATGACTAACCACACACAAAAACATTTCAAAAATGAGAGAGCGGAGATGAAGAGAGCAAGTCAATTCATGGTTTAAAAACAACCTTGTGAAAGAGGAAGGTAGTTTCTTTAGCCTTGCTACTTGTGATTGTACACAATCACAGCATTTGACCTGAATCTTACAGTTGGCAATGCGGAGGAACCTGGGCAACCACAGAAGATTTGATAGCTATCTCTTGCTGGGAAGTGCAGGGAATACACCTCTACTATTGCCAGGACTAACTTTTTTAAAAATCACAGAGATAAAGTACATTGATGTTTCACCACAAACACAGCAGCAATGTACTGCTTTGCGTTCAGATAGATGCTGAAATAACAGCTGTTGCTTTGGAGCATAGGTGCAACTCATAGCAGCTCAGTGGCAAAGGTGACCAGAAGATGTGAGAATGTTGGCCACATGGGATTTAATTCAACTTAACTTGATAGGAATGTAAGGACTGTGAGAATGGGTTAGGAAGTAGGGAGGAGAACCTTTTAAATCATAGGGGAAATGTGTAGGTGGCAGGGGGTGGGGTGGGAGAGAACGTGGCAGGGTTAGTGGTGAAATACTTGTCATCCTACTCCCACTATTCCATCTTACCAGCAGCAGAGAATGTGGATGCCCCTCCCACATAAAGGACAATGAAAAGCCTCTTTTACACCACTGTCATTTTAAAAGCAGTGGGTAAGACTTCTGACCCACTGGTGATCCCCAAGTGAAAGCCTACTGATCAAGTAGGGTGGAGGGGGGTATCTTCCAATCAGGCAGTATATGGTCCACCCACCAACAATGCCTACTTCTGCAGCTGGAGCACTTCTTAGCCTCAGCAACCCCTTTCTCCCTGTCCTTGCCTGATCTGCTGGCCATAGACTTCACTTACTTGGTCAGGGCAGCTCTTCCTTCCGTGGCACCCTCCTTTTCCAGGTGCTGGACCAACAATGGCCACACTCTGAGTAGAAGCTATCCTCTGACTACCTGGCAGCTTCTGGGAGGCGGGGCACCCTGGCAGCAACCCGTTCATTGGCTGCCATTGACAAGGTGAGTGCCTGAGTGCCACAGACTGTGGATGTAGGTGTGTATACTGCAGAGGGACCTCTGCCACGAGGACAAAATTCAGTGAGTTTACTGGGGCGGTGCGGTGGCTCAGTGGTTAGCACTGCTGCCTCACAGCGCCAGGGATCTGGGTTCAATTCCCACCTCAGGCAACTGTCTGTGTGGAGTTTGCACATTTCTCCCTGTATCTGCATGGGTTACCTCCGGGTGTTCCGGTTTCCTCCCACGGTCCAAAGATGCGCAGGTTAGATGAATTGGCCATGCTAAGTTTCCTGTGATGATAGGTGGATTAGTCAGGGGTAAATGTAGGGGAATGGGTCCGGGTGGGTTGCTCTTTGGAGGGTCGGTGTGGACTTGTTGGGCCGAAGGGCCTGTTTCCCCACTGTAGGGAATCCAGTCATCCAATCTTCCCTCATGGTTCAGCAGGTAAATTATGTAATGTGTGTGCAGGCCTCCAGTAGATGCTGTTGGGTACCAATCAAGAGAGGGAACCTTAGCTTATTTCCTCCCTTCCACCACCAACCCCCACATCTGCTCCTACCCCGTGCCCATCTTGACATTGCTTGCAGGATTATTAGGAGTTTCCATTACTGAGATTCCTGGTATATATTCCATATGAGGTGGCATAGTTATATCCAGTAACCATTTGCTGGCAGGGGGCTACTTTAGTTAATCATGTTTCTTACAGGAGGTTTCAGGGGTTTCTGAGAAAATCAGAATCTGAAACAGTCTGAGTGCAATCAAAATTATCTGTGCTATCCTCGGAGTCAGTGAGGTGAAATTCCCCTTGCTTAAAAAAATGTGGAAATGGCTTCTGTTTTTCTTCTTTTTCCAAGTCCCACTACTAAATTGGTAAACATGTAAATAAGGGATAAAAACAGGCATTCATGATGTCTTGTTTCAGCACACAATTGAGTCTTATTCTTGTATCACATGAAGCATAAGTAGGGACATCCCTATAAATATACAGCTGCTCATTACGATAGTGGTTGGTGTGGTGAGTTAGATACAGGCTTTCTCTGTTGAGAATTGAGATCAAGTCTAGCCTGCACTAATAAGACAATACTTGTCTTTATTTGCCAGTAGTACTTATCACCTGTGAAATAGTTACTCAGTTGCAGTCCAGAGGATGACTCACTGGAGAAGTGGGATAAGAGTCACACAGTAATGCAATGTCTGCTCCCCTTAAGGCTGGTTTAGGGCAAGGTAGAGGGAGCAATGCATTCTGGGTTTGTTTATACTATTCCTGGCCCTGGAGCACTCAATACTGGCACCGGGTGTCTCAGAAGTCAAACACATCCTGTAGCCCATCCCTCCATTAAATAGATACTGCTTAATGTTTGAAGAATGAATTGTTGCCCAAGGAAGTAATGTTCATTTTAAATAAACCTCTAATGAGCAGAACTCCCTCTTTACAATCCATTTATTATCTTAGATTTATAAAAGCCCAACTCACTTCCTACTCAGTTCAATATATAACTTCTCACTTTTATACCAAGGACAGCATTGCCCAGCCCATGAGATAATTCCTACAAAGTGCAGTTATGAAACCTTGAGGGTTAAAATTGCACTGTGCAGTACTGGTAGCAAACACAGCGATGAAATGTTTCTGTCTACAATTTAATCAGAGGTGTTAACCTGTTCTAAATAGGCAGGTTGAGCAGGGGACAGTAAATTCTCATACAAATACAATTATCCACTTGTGACTAAATTGAACAAAGGAATTTTAAGTAATTATTGACTGTGCATCCCCAATATTTGTCAAAAATCACTCCAACGGGTCTTTTTTTTTAAATGCTTAATTTACATTTTTACTCAACACAATAGTTTTTATAAAACACAAAAGACAATATCATCTGAATTTTAAAGATGAAGCTTTCAAATATAATAGATGAATAACAACTTTGCACACAGGTGGAGTAGACTCTACACACAATAGTAGCACAGCTGAAGGGTTATTAGAACATTTTAATATTGTCTGCAGCTGAACAATAACAGACTTTAACAGAGTCCTTTAATCAGGCACGATAAACATTCCATGATGCTTTTACAAGTTAATACTTTACTAACTTGTTTGCATTTTATTATATTTTGTGGAGGAGTCTGAAAAATAATGCAACTTGATATTTCTAAAATAATCATTAATAATATTAACCCCAACCCCAATAATAACCTGTTATGTGTCTGTTTTAAAAACATGCCAATTCGTTACGTGTGCATGGAATACTGTTTATCAGTAAAGACTTGATTTTATATAGTATTCAGAACAAAATAGTTCAATGGACATGGTAATCTATGGCAGATTAGGAGAAGTGATCAAAATAGAATCAGAAAGCTAGTTTTCAAATAGATTTTGCACCTGTTTGGCTTTCCACAAGACAAGCCCCCTGATAGGAGAATACAAGTTTGAGTCCCTTAAGTAATCACCAATTCCCCGCTTATGGTCCTCATTTGGCATTGGGGTTGGAAAGCTGCCCGCAAGCCTTCGACACTGGGCTTAATTTGGGATGGAAGTGGAAATGTGAGTGATTGGATGGTTATTTCCCACTCCCTTCTCATGATTTAAATCCCCCACCCCACACTCCCACTAAACTTGCTTCAAGAGAACATTCAATTCCTCCAAATGACAGCAATGAAGAATACAACTTTCAGACAACGAAGACGCAAATAATCACAGATTGTGAGAACTCGTGAGCAAGGGCAGGGAGGCGACATTGTGAAAGAAAGTAGGTAAACTTGGTGCTGAACAGGATGTAAGGTTTGAAACTCAACTCAGGGTCTTTATGTCTCTATTTCCTCATTTTTATGCCTTTATACTCTATGTTTTGGTTTATTTTTCTGTGTTTGAAGATGGCTTAGGAGAGTGGCGACACTATACAACACTTTCACTGTATATTGTAACAAAATACACATGACAATAAATAAATCAAATCAAGGTTGAATTGAATTCTAAATATACTAGTTGATACTAAGAGTATGGTAGGGAAGGTTAGTCGTCACAACTGATTTGATAGAAAAGATTTTAATCAGTGCTGATTTGTGGCAGTAATAATTGCAGCACACAAATCAATGTTGCCCTATTATGCAATCCCCATTTCAAGTGTCTCTCTACTGACACAGCAACTTGACATAATAATTTTGTTGGCCAAGGTAGCACTTCAGTTCTGCATTTTCATGTTCTTTTCAGCTCCCATTTGATTAATAACAATGCAGTGAAGTCCCATTATTATAACATCACTCTCAACAACCACATGAGAGACTAAAAAGTTTGTGTAATCTTGCCTGACAAAATTCAATGGGACAAGTTCAGGTAGTAATTGTCATGGGGTTAATTGTAAAGTTCGTAACATTTTCAAATTGGTTCGAAGATGTATCCCTGATCACATTTCAATGATTTGATTGTCGAGATCATAATTGAAATAATTTCTTTGATCTTTTCTTCTTTCTCGGCTTGACACCAAGTAGGAGATAATGGGACATGCCTATACCAACCACTCCACGCTGATCTCTTTTGCACTAGCCTGCTTCCTGCATGCCTCTCACCTGAGGGAAGTTCCTCCTTTCATTGATAATCCTTCAATATCGTGCCTATTTCATCATTCTTCATATGGATGTGTGTTGGCAGCATTTCCAACTATGGGGAATATCACAGCTAAACTTAATCCCCTTGTGACCCAATGTCCACAAGTATACCCTCCTCATGGGGCAGCACGGTGGCTCAGTGGTTAGCACTGCTGCCTCACATCGCCAGAGACCTGGGTTCAATTCCTGCCTCAGGCAACTGTCTGTGTGGAGTTTGCACATTCTCCCCATGTTTGCGTGGGTTTCCTCCACATGCTCTAGTTCCCTCCCACAGTCCTAAGATGTGCAGGTCAGGTGAATTGGCCATGCTAAATTGCCAATACTCTTAGTTACATTAGTCAGTGGTAATTACATGCGGGGGAATGGGTCTGGGTGGGTTGCTCTTCAGTGGGTTGTTGTGGACTTGCTGGGCCAAAGGGCCTGTTTCCATACTGTTGAGAATCTAATCTAATCATGCTGGAAACTGGCAAATGATCAAGAACAGGATACAAAAAACATTGTTTCTTTCCTTACCCAGGAGCACTGAGGCCAGTTGACCACTCCTGATGCGGTGCCAGCTGAAATGAGTTACAAGAATATATTTTGAACTCATATAGCATCTAAATATGATCAAATATTCCGAGACACTTTGCAGGTGCTGAGTATAACAAGCTATGACTTGCGACGGATCAAAAAAGATGTTAGAGCAAATAACTAAAAGCTTAGTCAAAGAGATGGAATTGAAAGAGCATCTTGAAGGAGGAAAGTGAGCTTGAGAGATGGAGGGCTGTGGAAAGTTGAAGAGAAGGAATTCCAAAGCTTAATGCCAAGGTGGAGGCATTAAGGGGGAGTGATTAGAATTGAGTTGCTCAAAATTCCAGCAATAGAAGAGTGCAGATCTCTCAGGAGATTGTAGGATAGTATGAAGATCATTCTCAATCAAAACATGTAGTTTTAATTACACCCAGACCCCAGGTGAGATTTGCCAATCTGTTACCGTTCCAGATGAGATACTCTAAATCACACAGGAGAGCATCTGCCCCACCTTGGTTAACAAAGTTAATTTGAAAGTTAATTTAAAACTAGATCCTTTTCCCTGTAAACACCTTTTAGCTACATCCAAATGAACCCCTATTGTAAAAGGAGCCAAATTAACCAGTCTTTTCTGAGTTAGTAAAGAGTGAATTTATTATTTACCATATGTGCGAGCACTTAATAATTCAACACAACCAAACACAGATTAGAAATATCAAATGAGTCTAAAATGACAAAACTTTAAAAAGAAAATATGCAGATAAGTCTCTGAATTGTTCATTAGAAGCAGATAGTAGCATTTCACAACTGTTACAAGGAAGTTATTAGTGGTATTGACATTAGTAATTGAACAGTGGATTTTAAGATTGTGAGCTTTTCAGGTTGGTTGAGATGCTGTGGTGGTTATTCCTTTTGACTATGACTGAGTTCCAGCATTCAGGATGAGACAAAGTCCATTTGTTTGTCCTCTTTTCTTTTACCTGACTTACTGGCTTGCTGGCTGCTTGTACTCAGAGTGCAATAATCCCTTTACCCGCAAGACAGGGATGTCTAGGGGATAGTTATAGAATCATAGAGATGTACAGCACAAAACAGACCCTTCGGTCCAACTGACCAGACTAAATCCAGTCCCATTTGCCAACATTTGGCCCATATCCCTCAAAACCCTTCCTCGTCGTATACCCATCCTGACACCTTTTAAATGTTGTAATTGTACCACCTCCACCACTTCCTCTGGCAGCTCATTGCATACATGCGCCACCCTCTGTGTGAAAAAAGTTGCCCCTTAGATCCCTTTGAAATCTTTGCCTGCTCATCTTATGCCTATGCCCTCTAGTTTTGGATTCCCCCAACCTGGGAAACAGACCTTGTCTGTTTGCCCTATCCATGTCCCTCCTGATTGAGTAAACCTCGATAAGATCATTCCTCGATAAGATCATCCCTCAGTTTCCGATGCTCCACGGAGAATTCTGGCAGCTCATTGCATACATGCACCACCCTCTGTGTGAAAAAAGTTGCCCCTTAGATCCCTTTGAAATCTTTGCCCGCTCATCTTATGCCTATGCCCTCTAGTTTTGGATTCCCCCAACCTGGGAAATAGACCTTGTCTGTTTGCCCTATCCATGTCCCTCCTGATTGAGTAAACCTCGATAAGATCATTCCTCGATAAGATCATCCCTCAGTTTCCGATGCTCCACGGAGAATAGCCCCAGCCTATTCAGCCTGTCCCAATTGCTGGAACCCTCCAACCCTGGCAACATCCTTGTAAATCTTTTCTGAATCCTTTCAAGCTTCATAACACCCTAAAGCAGAATTGCACACAGTATTCCAAAACGTTATTTGACTGTGATTTTCACAGCACGCTGATGCTCGAACCCAGGCTAATACACATGAGTACCTTAGCCAGCTGGCACACACAAGAATGTTCAGTCACAGCAAAGACAAGTTGAATTAAAACTGGCTTTAAAGAAGAGAAAAATACAAAATGTATCTGCACTCTGGGACCATAAATGGCAGGGGATGGTCTGATGTTGTGAAGGCAGTGGTCAGCCCTTTGAGATCTTTATTATCCCAAGAAATCTCGTCTGCTTTGCCCAGGACGTTGGTTAGGCCAATGCATTCAATTCTGGTCTCTCTGCTATAGGAAAGATGTTGTTAAACTTGAAAGGGTACATAAAAGATTTACAAGGTTGTTGCCAGTGTTGGAAGTTGAGCTGTAGGGAGAGGCTGAATAGGCTGAGGCTATTTTCCCTGCACCATTGGAAGCTGACCAGATAGAAGTTTATAAAATCATGAGGGTACAGACACTGTGAATAGCCCAAGGTCTTTTCACGAGGGTAGGGGAGTCCAAAACTAAAGGGCATAGGTTTAAGGAAAGATATAAAAAGGGATGTAAGGGGCATTTTTTCTCGCAGAGGATGATGCATGTATGGAACAAGCTGCCAGAGGAAATGGTGGAGGCTGGTACAATTACAAAACTTAAAAGGCATTTGGATGGGTACCTGAAAGGAAAGGTATAGAGGGATATGGGCAAAATGCTGGCAATGAAACTGGATTAATTTAGGATATTTGGTCGGCATGGACTAGTTGGACCAAAGGCAAAAGTGAGGACTGCAGATGCTGGAGATTAGAGTTGGGAGTGTGGTGCTGGAAAAGCACAGCAGGTCAGACAGACCGAAGGGTCTGCTTCCGTGTTGTACAGCTCTATGAATGAATGACTCATCCCTCTTTGAAGGATTGCTGTTTAAAGCCCCCTTTTGTATCCTGAAATGTGACATGCTCTTTCCAGACAGCAATTTAGTTTAAATCTGCAGCCTCTTTTGAAAAGCATATTTTGGGGTTCTGAGTTGTGATCATAACATTCTTCACTCTTTACGTGCAGTTTTGTAGACTCTGATTTATTAGTTGTTGAATATTAGAGAGGAATAGAAAGGTGTATAGAATTCTGTAAAAGACATATATCACTAGAGTAGGGGATAGTAAATCATTAGGCGAATTCAGGCTAAAGGAGAAAGTAATAAGTAATTGTGTTTGCATGTGCATGTACAGAATGTGATAAATAAGATTGGCAAAACTACAGACACAGATTTCCACATGGAAATATGTTGTAGCTATAACAGCCACCTAGTTCAAAGAAGGGCATGACATAAATATTCTGACATACAACGTGTTCAGAGAAGATAGGAAAGGAAGGAAGGCAGAGTGGCATTGTTGGAAACATTGCAGTGCTGGACACCCAGGATCTCATGGAGGGGTCAAGAGCAGAATCTATTTGGCTAATGCTAAGGAACAAAAAAATAGTGCAATTACATTGGTCAACCATCATGTCAGGCATCACCTCATGGGAAAGAAATAAAGAAACAGATTTCCAAGGTAATTCCAACAAGTGCAAATATTATTGGATAGTAATAAAGAGGGACAGAATAAAGACTGCAATGGTGCTCGTGCAAAAGGCAGAGATAGGTAAGAGTTTCTAGAGTGACTTGAGAAAGACTTTCTTCAGCAATATGATTCCAGTTCAATGAGACAGGCACCATCACTGGTCCTTATTCTTGGGAACAAGGTCGGCCAAATGAATGAAGCATTTTTAGGAGAACATTAAAAAAGACAGTGTTCATTGTATCATAACATAATTTTAATCATGGAAATCAATAAATAACAATTCAGGATATGAATGATTAATTAGGGTTAATCAATGTATTAAGATTTGGCTCAGATACATTTGAATCAGAGATTAGCAAGCAAAATTGTAAATGACCAATAGACCTTTAAGAAGACAGAGTTCAGAAATAGTCTAAGTATATTCGCACAAAGAGGAAAAGTAGATCAAAACTAACAATTAAGATGAAGAATAAATACAAAACTTATACAGTAGAGGACCAGACTGAAAATAGTTTCAGAGAGAAATTGGAAAAGTGAATATGAGATTAAATAGAGAATATGAAATGAGACCAGCGGCTAACAGAAAATGGATTATTCAGACACACTGAGACACCAGGACAAATTACTGCTGCTTGGACACTGTGATAGGAACTGTTCCTGCATTTGGACGGTGATCTGAAGTTGGAATGAAGTCCTGGGAAAAATGGTTGACATTGACTCATTTGACTCACTTAATAGGGTGATGGATTGAGAGATTTTAATCCCAGTCTCATTCTGGAATAAATGTTTGACCGTAAGGAGCAAATTCTGTGCTCCAACAAATGTAATCCAATCTATTTAAAAGAGTTTTCACCTTCTCTTTGCACATGGGCACTGTGAAGAGTAGTGACCATCAGCAATAAAAACGAGATAACATAGAAGTTAAATATCACTAGTCTCTAGTACAGTTCAAAGGGAGTATGTGACAATTAAGTTATTTTAAATTCATAGGTTGGTGCTAACAGACTAGTTTGAAATTCAGCAAGATTTTAAGAATCAATATTCATTTAAAAGGTTGCCAACCTACTGAATAAATTTCTGAAGGAGAAATGGAAGCTAAATTATAATCCTTTTTTTTCTCATTGGAAGATCAGCAATTAAGTTGAACAAGACCAATTAAATAGATGTCATCACACAGAAGAAATTAGACTAAAATCACTTAATACACTATTACTGTCACATAATGAGCACATGATGCAAAAACTAATTTGCTATGAGTCTAAAGTGATAGGTGATGGGGCAGAATGCCATCAGTAGCACACCTGAACTGAAATGGGCCTCATGATGGTAGTCACCAATTCACATAGGACAGCAAAAAACTAGCAAACAGAAGCTTCCCCACTTTAGTGTTGGACTATAAAGAGGAACTAACCACAACATGAGATCTTAAGGAAATGGGAAGTGAATTTGATACAAGCAAAGCTGTTAAACAAGTAAAATAATACTGAAAAAGCTTTCTTTCTGCGAGAGGTTCACTAATTACTTTCAATATTAAACTTTGATACTCTTCAGCTGTTCATCTCATTGAACTAATCTAATTTTTAGAGGCCTTGTGCCTTTAGAGAGTAATTTCCTGTTCTTGTAAAGTGTTCAATTAATTTCCACCCACTTTCATTTTGAAATAAAGATGAATGGGCAGGGTGGGGGTTTCAGGTAACCTTAGACCAAATTGTCTTGAGTACTCCTTTCTGTCAAACACATCATGAATTTCCTAAACTGAGTCAAGTCCTCCCTCAATTAACTGAAGTTTGAAAGCATAATACAAGATTGACATTGCAGCTCTACAAAATGTAAAGGAGGCAACATTTGTACCTCTTAATTCCAAACATTTGCATTTCTTGTGTATTTTACCTTTTCGATAACAAAATGATGTGGTATTTACAAATTGTAGACTATGGGTCAATTATTTTAAGGTCAAAAATACTAGCAACTTTGACTGTTTCAGCTAAGGCTCAATTGGTATAATTCTCTCCTCTCAGTCAGAAGATTGTAGGCTTAAGATCATGCTTTAGGACTTGAGAACTAAAATCAAAGTTGACATCAGAATATAGTACCAGTGCAGCACTGGCAGAGGTGCTATCTCCCAGATATAGATTCAGGATTCTGGATTAGAGGTGCTGGAAAAGCACAGATATAGATTCAGTCCAGTGTGGTTAATCGAGTCCACACCAACCCTCCAAAGAGCATTGCACCCAGATCCACCCTATAACCCTCATTTCCCATGGCTAATCCATCCAGCCGACACATCCCTAGACACTATGGGCATTTAGTATGACCAATCCACTGGGAGCTTAAAACACAGACTTGTCTATGGTTTAGTTTATAATGCACAGGAGTTGACTTTCTGCTGAAAATGATAGTCAACCTCTTATTATCGCCATTACCAGAGGAGATCGCAGTCTAGTTTCTTTTGAATTGCACATTTACCTTTGAAGAGTTGCTGTCTGAAGTTCCCTTGGCATCTCTTCAGGTATGACATTCCATATTTCCTCTCAAGTCTTTGCCAGACAGTCATTAATTTACATTTGCTGTTATATTTTGGCAATATGTCCCCTTTTAAAACTCATTAGAATTTAAAAAAATTAGTATGTCTGTAAGTAAATCCAGCATTATAATCCATGATCACATTGCTGTTTGTGTCACCTGGCTGAAGACAAATTGGCTGCCATGTTTCCTACATCGCAAAAGTGACTAGGCTTCACTTACTGTAAAGCACTTTTGAACATCGTGTAATTGCTATAGTGCTATATACTTGCAGTTTGTCAGTCTTCAATCTGGATAATGTTTGCTCATTTTGCTGATAGAACAATTGGCATTCCTAAGCATAAAGTAATGCATTGGCTGCAGAGGACTGTAAGCCATCTTGTTAATGTGAAAAATATTTGTAAATGCAAGATCCCACTTCAAGCCTGTTATCCCCATTCAACCTGTTCTCCCTCGACATCTACCATCTTACAGTTCCACATGATGTGACTCAATGATCCAGAGCGGGAACTTGCCTGTCTTGCCCTTTTCTAAGCCAATGGCATTGACATTGACGCACCCCAATTGTTATGATCAGCTCAGTCTTCACAGGTCTCGATTTGGAGATGCTGGTGTTGGACTGGGGTGTCCAAAGTTAAAAATCACACAACACCAGGTTATAGTCCAACAGGTTTAATTGGAAGCACACTAGCTTTCGGAGCACTGCTCCTTCATCAGGTGGTTGTGCCACAACCACCTGATGAAGGAGCAGTGCTCCGAAAGCTAGTGTGCTTCCAATTAAACCTGTTGGACTATAACCTGGTGTTGTGTGATTTTTAACTTCACAGGTCTCAGTTTCAAACTGGATGCCGCCATTTTGTGTGGTTCATTCTCCCATTTAGAACTAAACTATTCAAGAAGCCATATATATTAAAATCAAATTATTGTTCCTATGTTAATTAGTATTACTGAGTTGCTTGCTTTTTTAAATCATATGGTCAATATCCAAATAAGTTTGTAATAAGAAGGTTTAATACCAACTGTATTTTGTTTTCCATTAATGTTCTTTATATGGTTGTATCACTAATACCATTTAGTATTACTGGTGAAATGGGCAAAACATTAGCCTACTGTGCACAGTTGTTTTGGAATCATAAGTTATAAGCCTCAGAACACTGTAGCACAAAATGAACATTCAGCCCCCATAAGTATGCCAGCCTAGGTTCAAACCACAAACCAAGTATGTTCAATATTCACTTTTTCCTCATTATACTATTTTAAAGTAAGATCATTGAAATTAGAATCAGACACAAGCATCAATCGTATGTGCAACAGATGATACATGTGGGAGGTGTGCATGCTATAATCAATCGCATATTTTTACTTGACCTTTGACATTTTGAAAATGCTGCAGTTTTCAATTGTTAACTTGAAAAGGCTGGTGTTTCTGGAGCTCTGACTACACTTTTCAATTCTGACCTTTAGCTGATTAAGGATACGAGGCAGTGAATTTTCTGGCACTCCTAGCCAACAGGTATGAAATAGTTAATGTTGCACTGATGTTTTGTGGCTTGAGTTATTCAAAAGATTCACTGAATTGTCATGATAGTGTGCTAAAATAGATGAAAAATAATTGCCTTTTTATGCTATATTTTAGGAGGAATAGTACAGAGAGGTGTGGAGTAATTCATTTATTATAATTTGTTTGGAAAAAAGATCTTAACATTGAGGGTCAAATTCTTCTGCGGTGAAAAATGAGCACAAATGGATTTGTCCAACCTGTTGTATGTTCTGCCTAATTATTCATTATGTTTTGCAGCCTTTCCACTCCGCCAAGGACATGCAAGTCCTGGGCTCCTCCACCACCAAATTCTAGCCACCCAAAGCATGGAGGAAGAACGCCACATCTTCTGCCTTGGGACACTCCAGCCACACGGCATTAACCTCACTTTCACCAGTTTCCTCATCTCCCCTCCCTCCACCTTATCCCAGATCCAACCTTCCTACTCGGCACCACCCTCTTGAACTGTCCTACTTGTCCATCTTCCTTCCCGCCTATCTGCTCCACCCTCTGCTCGCCCCACCTTCATCTACCTATCACCTTCCAAGCCACCTTCCCCCCAGTCCCTCAACCTCCTATTTATCTCTCAGCCGCCTTTATCCCCTCCACCCCCCACGCTTCTGATGAAGGGTTTATGCCCAAAACGTCATATCGCCTGATCCTCGGATGCTGACCTGCTGTGCTTTTCCAGCGCCACACTTTTCGATTCTGAGATAGATTTGCCAAGCCATTGTCTATCGATTGTGAAGGACTATTGCATTCCTTCTGTTTCCTGGGGCAGTTCTTTCTGCCCCTTGCAGCACAGATTTATACCAAGGGCTATATCTTGCTGGCTATCAGCCACATTTCAGTTGGCCATTTCGCAATGCATGACCATGAACAACAACTTGCATTTGCACAGCATCTTATGCGTCTAAAATGTCTGAAGGCACTTCACGTGACCATTATGAAAAAAAACTAATTGACACCAATCCACATAAGCACAGATCTTGACAGGACGAAAAGCTTGAGGCAGTTTGAAGGCAGAGACAAAAGTAGAGAGGCAGATGGACTGGGGGAAGAGTTCCCATGGCTTATCTGAAGGAATTGGTATCAATGTTGGCACAAATAAAATAATGAATGTCCACAGTCTTTAACTGACATCTAGTTTCTGACAGGTATCTCTGGGCAGCGATTGGGGAAGAGACATTCTGGCTAATTCACATAAATTTTAACCTTGCAAAATACCCTTACCAACATCAGGGGGCTTGTCCAACAGACTGGTCAAGCAACGACCTCACAGTCATATTCACTGAAATATACCATACAGACAATGTCCCCGAACTACTATCACCATCCCTGGATATATTCTGTACTACAGGCAGGATGGATATACCAAAGATCGCAGCACAGTGGAATAGAATCGGGAAGGATTTACCCTGGGACCCCTCGCGTAGACAGCATGAAATCTGATGGCATCAGGCCAAACATAGCCAAGGAAATCTCCTGCTGATTGCTAGGTACTCCTCTCAGCTAATGAATCATTGCTGCCCAATGTTGAATGGAGGAAACTGTAATGGTGGCAAAGGTGTAGAATGTACTCTGAGTAGGGTACTTCAATGTTCATCATCAAGAGTGGTTTGGTAGTTCTTCCACTGACTGAGCTGGAGAAATCCAAAGGTACATAGCTGCTGCATTGATCTTGCACAGGTGGTGAGGGAAGCAACAAGAGGGAAAAATCACGGTGACCTCAACTCCACCCCACATTAAGACATGGTCATCTATGACAGTATCAGTAGAAGTCCTTGTGGGAGTGAAGTCACATTTTTATATTGAGAATATCATCTACCAGCTAATTGGGACATATTTTGATCAGATCTAGCAACTCAAAACTAGACACTCGTAAGGTCTTGTGGGTCATCAGCACCGGTCGGATTGTATTCAACCATAATCTGTAATCTCATGGCTCAGCATTTTAATTTTTACTATCAAGCCAGGAGATCAACACTGGTTCTATGGAGAGTGTAGGATGCATGACAGGAGGAGCACCAGGCATACCGAAAAGTGAGGTGTCAACCTGGTAAGTTGTAAAGGGTCCTTGCATGCCAACAGCTTGAATAGACAGATCCAACATTCAATGCTTCGAAACTAAGTTCTGCTGTCCTGTCACATCTAATTATGAATGGTAGTGGACAGCTAAACAACAAGGTAGATATTCTATCAACAGAGGTAGATATTCTATGAATACCTTCATACTCAACAGTACTGAAGATTTGTGCTTCAGAAGTAGCTGCATACCTAGCTATTCTAGTACAGCTATAAAAATGTTGAAACTTGCCCAGCTATGTCCTCTGCATAAAAAAAACGAGATAACTCCAATCAGGCCAACTATTTCCCCATCAGTCTACTGTCGATCATCAGCACAATGAAGGAAGGTGGTGTCATGAAGGCTATTGAGTGGAACTCATACTTGCTCACCAGTGCTTAGTTTGGGTTCCACCAGGGCCACCTGGCTGCTGACCTCATTATAGCCTTGGTTCAAGAAGGAGAAAAGAATTGAATTCAAGCTGTGCAGTAATTGTGACCGCCCTTAACATAAGGGCAGTGTTTGACTGAGTATGACACCCAGAGCCCGAAAATGATTGGAGTGAAATGGAATCAGAGGAATCTCTGCTGATTCAAATCATATCTAACACAAAGGAAAGAGGTCAATCACCTCAGCTTCAAGATGTCACTGTAGGAGTTCCTTAGGGTAGTGTCCTACCATTAACAATATTTAGCTGCTTCATCAACTACCTATCTCCATCATAAGGTCAGAAGCAGGAAGTCCACTAATGACAAACGATGTTCAGCATCATTTCTCATTCCTCAGGTACTTCAGCAGTCCACATGCAATTGCAGCAAGACCCTGGCAAGTTATATTCATGCCACACAAATGTCAGGCAATGGACATCTCCAATAAGAGAAAACATAACACAGCTGAAATAGCTCAGTTGGGAGAGTGTTAGACTGAAGATCTAAAGGTTCCTGTTTCAATCCTGGGCTTTGGCAAAAGCAGCATTGCTTGAATGCTTCCTCCTTTGTTTAGTGGATGTTTCAGTGGTTAGCACTGCTGCCTCACAGTACCAGGGACCTGGGTTCGATTCCCATCTTGGATGACTGTCTGTGTGGAGTTTGCACATTCTCCCTGTGTCTGCATGGGTTTCCTCCCACAATCCAAAGATGCGCAGGTCAGGTGAATTGGCCATGCTAAATTGCCCATAGTGTTAGGTGCATTAGTCAAGGGTAAATATGGGGTAGAGGAGTGGGGCTGGGTGGATTGCTCTTTGGAGGGTCAGTGTGGACTTGTTGGGCCGAAGGGCCTGTTCCCATACTGTAGTGAATCTAATCTAATCAAATAATTATTGGCCCTTGACATTCAATAGCATCACCATTCTTGAAATCCCCATTATGAACATCCTGGGGGGATTACCGTTGGCCAGATTCTGAGCCATACCAGTCTGTGGCTAAAAGAATAGATTCGATGTTTAATATTCTGCAGTGCACCTCCTGTGTCTCCAAAACCTGTTGAGCATAGACGAGGGATAGGTCAGGAATGTGATGGAAGACTAAGTGCTGCTCCAACAACACTCAAGAAGCTAGCACTCGTCTATTTGGCTGACATATCATCTGGCACCTTCATCAAACACTCCCTTCACCACCTGCACACAGAAGCAGCTGTGGATACCACCTACAAAGTGCACAGAAATAATTCACAAAGTCGAGTTCAATAGTATCTTCCAAACTCCCATCTAGAAGGACAAGGCCATCAGATGCATGGCAACACCACCCAGTTGCAACTTCCTCACCAAGCCACGCTTCACCTTGATGTGGAATGATGTTGCCTTTCCTTCACTATCACGGAGTCAGAATGGTGGAACCTCCTCCCAAGCAGCATGGTGGGTGTCTCTATACCTGAAGGACCGTGGCAGTTCACGAAAACAGCTCAACACCACCTTCCCCAGGGTAATTAGGGGTGGGTAATAAAGGCTGGCCTAGGTCATGAATGAATTAACAAGAAAGAAAGCTGTGGTGCCCTAACTTTACTCTGACTGAGGTGGGTCAATAACACAAATTGTAGGTCTAACCTGGGAGGTTTCTCGACTGCAATCACCAACCAAGCCATCGGGGAAGCTAAGTGTTGTATTAATAATGAAAGGAAATATGATGAGGTATTAAATATTTGTGCCACTGGGTGTTGTTGGCGCAGTTGCTTTGCTATCGGGACAGTGGGAGCTTATGGTCATTCAAATGGCCTTTCCAAATCTCTCATCAGTCACTTGATGCTGCTGAAATTTTTAAAAAGCCTTAATTAAATGAATATAATAAGTAGTCTGATTCTATCTTTATCATCAGGTATTTGTGTTGTAGAAGGAGGAGTAGGCTCCTGGATTAACTTCTAAAAAAAAAGAACAATAATAAAGCTGTCTGCATACTCTTTCGTCTGTACCTCCACCCTTTTGTTTATACCACTACAAAACAAACTTTGGGTTTAGGTAATAAACAATGTGCCTGGTAGGAAAGGGCTATGCACTTTACACTATCCGCCCCTCCTCTGTTGATGGTTGGCAGAGAGCAGTTTGGGGCCTCACACATACAGAAACCACCCATACCACTTATAATTGGGTTCTTGCCTGTAACACATTCCAGATGCTGTGGCTGTCTACATATCTGCTGTGTCTCCTTAAGTTCTGCTTAATGACATCACCTAGAGTGAGATTTCAGGTTTTGGAAGTTTATGATGCTTTTTCACGTCCCTGTCTCCATTTTTAGTGCTGTCTTCTGGCACTTTTGCAGGGAGTCAGTGGAGCACACACAGTTTGCGTTGCTGCTTGGTTTCTACAAAACCTTTCGTAACTTTCTCAGTCGCAATGTAGACCGTGTAGGATGTGGTAACTGGGTGTGGGCTGCCAGTATTTTATCAGGAGTTTCATAGTGTCTTGTACAGGAAACGGTTGCACCAGTCTGGCCTGAAATGAATAAATTCAGTGACTTTCAGACTTTCGCTTGTGGGGACCCCCTGCACATTCCTAGGGAGACACCCTTATGCAAAAACATTTGAAAATACACAGTCTTAGACAAAAGCTGTACTGCAATCCAACAGACTCCACATCCTAGCAAACTGAAGAATGCAGACACATTTTGAACAGTGTTAGCCATTGGGTAGAAACCTGCAAATTTCACCACCAGCCCTAAAAAAAAAGGGTTCTATATCTACCCACTAGGTTTTTGGAAACCCCACTTGGAAAATCTGTGAATTAAAGACACAGCCTAAAGTCTGTAAGTGGGCACTCCCAAGTAAGCAGCTATACTTGTGGAGAGAGTGAGTCAGGAAGTCAGGTCTAGCAGCCTGTGATTTTCCACCCATTCATTTAACAGGTCGGAAAATCACAGGGTTGCAGGCTCTCAGCTTCCTAACATTGTTTCTGTGCGACTGGGGTTTGTTGCTGGGAGTATAGAATCAGTCTTCCAAACGGTGTACACCAGTTAAAGCAAGCCATCTGATTCCAATAGGAACCAACACACTGAAAGAAAGAAATTGCTGAATTTGTGTGTAAATGTAATTACAAAATATAACCAACAATTACAGTGTGCCAATATATTGAGTGCATGTGTCAGTCTTAGAAATGACCCAACTGGGTATACAATGTGTTGTTATATTTTATAAATAGGTACAAAAAAAAACAAAGTTCACCCACACATATAATTTTGTTGTGGATGCTATTCTGGTTTCTGGGTTGGGAGTGACTGTTTCCATTGATGGTTACCTTTTTATGATATATACCACAACGCAGAGGGTGTTTTTATCTTGCTGTTTTGAATAATAGTAAACATGCTCTTCCTGAAGCCGCCAAAATTATCCAGCTGAGTAGCTGGAAGCTGGTTTCTGAGCTACTACAGAATCAGGACTGCTTTGTGCAATACATTTGTTTCTTTTAAGAAACAGAGCACAGTTGGTAATTAGGGTGTAATTAGCAACCATAGCGCTACCATCAGCGTAAAAGACGTGTCACCAGGCCTACTTTGGACACATAATAACGGTCTGGTCTAGCTGTGTGGATAATGACACTGACTAGACCTTTTACAAATTGATTCAGAAAGAGGAAGTTGCAGGTGCAGAATGTAACATTGTTTGACAGACATCATAAGGTCTTCTGTTGTCCAGAAGCCCGTGTATGCTTCCCCAAGCCATAGTAGTTAAAAATGGTTGTCAATTATTGGTTATTTTATAGTTTTTTTATTGGCCTTTTCATGACCTCAGGACATCTCAAGTTGCTTTGCAGCTAATTAGGTACTTTTGAAGCAGAGTCACTCGTAATGTAAAGAATGCGGCAGCCAATTTACACACAGCAAGGTGCTGCAAGGAGAGATGTGATAATGACCAGATAATCTGGGGAGTTTTGCGATGTTGATTGAAAGATGCATATTAATTAACGAGGTTCTTATTTGAAATAGTAGTTTGATTTACACACCTTTAGTACCTCAGTACAGGAATGGCGTTTTAGCCAAAATTAGATGTACACATTTCATTTCTGATTAACATGGAGGAACTGCCTCTCAAATGCTACTCAGCATCAAAGACTGGGTGAAGTCATACATTTGACTGACAACCACAATAATTAGGCTTTAAAAACATCAAGCAAGTCAATAAGAGATAAATGTGAATTCCCCTCCATTTCATTCCTAAAGAGTCTTTTCTTTGAGTTTGTTTATTTTTTCTGTAGCCAAACATATTGAACAATCAACGGTAATGGAATAACAACAATAATTTGCCTTTAAACAGTGCCTTTAAGGTATGAAAAGCTCTCTTGGAGCTTCACATAGGGTGTAATTTGATGTAAAATTGACACTGAGCCAAGAAGGAAGCATTATGTTAAAAAAAGTCGGTTAAAGAGGGAGATTTTAAGAGGAATCTTAAAGGAGGAGAGAGGGCTGATGTCACAGAGGAATTTAAGAAGGGAATTCCAGACCTGAGGGATGTCATGAATGAAAGCAAGGTGGGGTGATGTTAATGGAGAATGTGTCAGGGTCAGGAGTTATGAAGCCATATTTCTGTAGGGCTGGAATAAGTTATAGAGAGGGGTGAGAATAAGTATTTTAAGTTTGAGACATTAATACACCAAAAAAAATACACATGAACTAGCACAGAGTACATGAAGGTTGGAAGACAAGCGGTTAATCAGAGCAATATTGGAATGGTTAAAACTGAAGATAAGAAATGACTGGAAAAGGCTTTCAGCAGCAAATGGAGATGGCAATGTTACAAGGGTAGAAACAGCCTACCTTTCTGATGGAGAGGCCCCAAGGTTGAAAGCTCAGTTCAGATCAGCCAGGAGGCTAAGATGGCACAAAACCTGGATTGTCCCGAAGCACTGAATGGAAAGGAGGACAGAATCAGTGACTGGAGTCAGCGAATGGAGTTGGTGACAGAATATATGCAGCTGTAAATGAACTAGGTTTTGGAAACTGTGAAATTCTATTCATCTGATTAATGGAGAAGTGTGGTAACAAAGTACTTTGTGTGCACAAAACACTTCTTTTGTGATTTTTATGACCAAAAATGAATGTTGCATTTATATAAGACCATTAGACCTTTTGCTGTGTCAGGATGTCCCAAGGCACTCTACTGGTTTACTTTGGTAATGCTTCATTGTTCTGTTGCAAAAGTAGAAATTGAGGAAGCCAAATAAGCAAATGATACAGAAAGGAATAGAAAGATATATTGGTGGGTCAGATGAAGGGGACTGGGAAGAAGCTTATGTGGAACATAAAGGCTAGATAGGACCTGATGGGTTGAACACTCTGTAATATGAAGAGCAAAGTCTTCTAGTCTCTAGACTGGGCATACCCTGACAGACGCACAACGTGGACTCTGTGGACATTGTGACTCACAGACTGTGCGTAATTTGCCCAGGAAGTTACAGCTTTTGATGAGCAATTACCCTGCAACTGGAACTTTAGGGTTGGGGAGGGGGGTTGCGAGGCGCCAACGTACTAAGCAGAATAGTTACACAGGAACAGTTTGAGGAATTAAAACTGGCTCCAACTCATGGGTAATTACAAAACTGGCTTCCTGGCCACATGAACTGACAGCTCACTCAGCTTTCACTCTCTCTCCTCTTCAAATACTCACTAACTTTGTATTAAATCCACCCCCCACCATATACCATCTAAATACCGGACCTAACCCACCCTCTGACTAGTTACCTGATTTCTCTTTTCTATTTATCACCTGCTTCTGGTATCCTACCTCCTTACTGACCAACTTAACACCCTATTCCCTCACCCATCTGGCACTCCACACCCCACCCAGCTGCTGCCTTACCCCTCACCCACCCACTTGTCCATCAACCACTTCACCCCCACCTCCCACTCTCCACCCTAATCCGCTTATCTTATATACTTACCTTATATACTGCACTTACCTTCTCTCCACAACTGGTCAAAGTGCTCTTAGACTTTTAAACCTGTTTTTGCAGCAGTTACTGCTGTACAAAGTGAGTATGGTTTGACTTCCAGCATTGGTCCTGTGCAAAACTGGAAGGCTCTCAGATCAGATGCAGTCTACATTTCTCATACTACCTGAATCAGGCATTTCCATTAGAAATGCTGAGAGGGTGCAAAGTACGAAAAATGGAGTGGCAATATCACTGTGATTGACATTCTTCAGAAGATCCAGTACGGAGTGATTTCATTGACCAAGTGAAATGGATGACCAGTTAATTTGTGATTTTTTTTAGTTGTGTTGGTTGAGGGAGGCATGTTGGTCAGTGTACAGCAAGAACATTCTTTTCATCTTTAAGGAGTTCCTGAATCTGGCAAATGGGTGACTGAATTATATATTACATCCGGTGATGGGACCACAATTTAAAGTCCTATCCAAAAGGCTAATGGAATAATCCTGCAGAATAACTTATGTGTTCAATTACACATAGTGGAGCTTAAACTGATGGTCTCTGTCTCAATGATATTTTGTACAGAAGTTCAGTTGTAATTAATTTTAATTCAAAGAATGTAACACTGCCAAATTTGATGTTACTTCCTCATCATCCTGAGCTCAGTTTACGATATGTCCTTTTTTCTAGCACATTTCTGCTTTCCTCTGTACAGTTTTCTTTTGATTTCAACAATGAATACTTTTAGCATTTGTAATAATTACCAATGGATCACTGAGATTACCGTACAATTGATGACACATTACTGACACTATGTCTCTCCCAACAATCATCCTAACTCAGTTACTTTGGCTAATGTTGAAACATGCGACTACTTGCTCTCCAATGAACTGGAATAGCACAATTTTATCATCCAGCAAATGTATTAAATGAAATGTGTGGATTAAATATCACTTTTATCAGCTGATAGAACATTGGCTTTGAAGCAAGCATGCTGCTAAATGTTGCTAGGGCTTTTACTGTACACCTACTTTCTGTGGTTGAAAAATAATTTGATAATAAATGCAGCAGAATGATGTATGTCAGGAAGTGTTTGGACACAGGAAATCTTGGGCACCTAGATGTAAAATCAAAGTGCATTATTAAATAAGTAATTGATGCACATTTGAAATGTCTTGTTGAATCATTCTAATCCCAAATGATCAAAGCTCTTAGTTGATCCTCAATCTACAAATAATATATGTATATTCACATTCAGACTAGTAGTCTTTCATTAGCTTGAAGGGTTTCATTTTCATCTACCCAGCGCATCAGGGAAGAACATTGGTATCTTTGTATAAACCAGACATGCCACTTTAGTCCAGTGTTCTTGCCCGTGTTTGTGTGCGTGTGGGTGCTAATGTGCATATGTGTGTGTGCGCGTGAAATTGTGCCTATAACAGCTATTTGGCATTAATGAATAGGATTTATCGGGTTTTAAATCAACAGAAGTAAAGTTAAGTTCAGACAATAGTGCATTCTGAGTTTCGGAATGGTCACAAAGTAACCTTTAGGTTTCCAATTCTATGACTTCAGTTAACAACATGCAAATGTTTAAATTATTTAACTAAAATCCCTCTCATTTTAGTCAAAACATCAGCCTTGCTGTGGTTGAGAGAATTCACATTTTAGGTGAGCATGCTAACCTGTAAAAATTTTATTCTGTGCTGTAATCTCAAAATCCTAGATTTGTGTGTTCAGTGAGTCCCACTCCATGTGGTTTGAGGCAAACAGATAAGACCAGACGCAGGCTTGATTCACTGCCACCAGTGCTTCAATTGAGTCTCCTATTCCTGATATCTGTTGTTTGTGTATGAAAGTTGGGTGAGGACATAATATATTCTGTCTAGACTCAGTCAAATAGTGAGCTATTATTCCATTGTAAGTTTAGCATGAAACACTACATTATGACTTCTCAGCAATCAGAATGTGCGATATAAAGAATCCATAGGCTGCCAGCCATTGAAGACTGTTCTTGAAAATAAAGTTGTTTGTCATTATTAATTTGCTCTTAGTTATGTTTGAACTTTGCTGCCCATTTAAATCCTGCCAGTATGATGAGAAGATTCCTGTTGAAGATGACTATGGGCTACATCTGAACAGATGTTGGGCGGTCTGCTGTACTTTGGTGACATTCCAGATAAATGCGTTATAGTAGGAGTTGAACAGGGGCACTTTAATTATGGTAACGGCTTTGCAAATTCTGCAAATAGAATTCAAGGCGACTGGATGAGAGCCAAACACCCAAAAGCTATGAAAATTGCAAACACAGACCCACTGTTTTCCATTATTGGATATGCATAGAAACTGTTTAGCCGGGAGGAAAATTGAATGAATAGGGTTTTTATGGGTGGTAAATATAGAATATCAAAAAAGGTCAACTGTAACAGCTATAACATGAGATAAATTTTTACTTTAGTCAAATGTTTCTGTGAAGGAAAAGAAAACGTGACGTTTTAGTTTGACTCAGCTTTTAGTTTTGACTCTTGTCTAATCGTCTCTGAGCTGGTCAATACAAAAATAACACTGGCAGAGCAAAACTCCTTTCAAAGTCTCCTTTATTTCCTGGCACTTCACCTCCACAGCAAATCACTGTTTACACTACATTAATAATCATGTGACTCCACCCAGACTCAACGTTGCTGTGCAAAACAGGTCTGTGACATTTGGAATGTGTCCAGTAAGGCTGGTGATGTACAAGGGTTTGGAAACTCAACTCAACAGGAAGTAAACAAAGGCTATCACCATAGAAATAACTCCCCAAGTCAACGCCAGCTCATTTGTTTCAAGATCTGCGTGCGTCGCCATCAGTAATACGTGGTTTCAAAGGAAGTTCAATGACCACTACTTCGCCAATTTTGATGAACACAAAGGTGGAGTCACTTTCATTTTTGTATAACATCTTAAATTATACAATTGTAATAGTTTTTCATGGAATCCCAATATCCTGGAACTCCTTCTCTTCTCAAATACTCTTTCATTTCCAGCACAGAACTTGACTATTTAACAAATTGTTCCTGTGTGAGAGTTTCCAATTTTGTCTTCACTGCAGTTTTTCCCACTTACCCCGACAAATTCAATCTCTTCAGCAACACATTCAGTTGCCTTTGAGTTGTTCTTATGGAATCTGTTTGCACAAACCTTTCAGTTGGTGCAGGACTTAACCATCCATTGCATCAATAAATGTTTCTATTTTCAACTCTAGCTCTTTTGATAATTATTTTAAATCTATATTCCAAGGAAACAGTTTGCCCCTACTTTGTTCTGGCAGAACCACTCCTAATTTTCAACACATCTATTAGATTTTTCCTTAGCCTTCTCTGTTGTAAGAACATCTTGAGCTTTTCCAGTCTCTCCTAATAACCAAATAACTAAGACAAGATCTTGAAGTTTTGTTGGCTTGCACACAACAGGGCAGATGCAGACAAATTTCAAAAGGATCAATGATTTGTACTTCAGAAGAAAAGACTAGATTCATCAGTCGCACTCAGAATGAACCTGTGTGGGGGACACAAGAAATGGAAAAAAGGCGCATATTAATGTGAGCAATCAGCATTCACATACAGTCATAGAGTTATAAAGCAGGGAAATGGATACTTCGGTCCAACTCGTCCATGCCAACAAGATATTCTAAATTGATCCAGTCCCATTTGCCAGCATTTGGCCCATATCCCTCTGAATCTTTCCTATTCATGTACCCATCCAGATGCCTTTCTAACATTGTTATTGTACCAGTCTCCTACAATTCCTCTGGCAGCTCGTTCCTTATACTGACCACCATCTACATGAAAAGGTTACTCCTCAGTTCCCTTTTAAATCTTTCCCCTCTCACATTAAACCTATGCCTTCTAGTTTTGGCCTCTCTATCCTGGAAAACAGACTTTGGCAATTCATCCTATCCATGTCCCTCATGATTTTATAAGTGTCTATAAGATCACCCCTCATCTTCCGACGGTCCAGGGAAAATGCCCCCAACCTATTCAGTCTCTCCCGACAGTGCAAAGCTCCAACCTTGGTAACATCATTCACTCACAAATGATGGTTTAGCATATTTCTTCCTTTACAGTAAGATATCGAGCACTCTGACAAGGCGGGCCACAGAATGCCCCTACATAGAACTTTCACAGAGGATCTTCTTCTATTGAATGCAGCACTGGTCATGCCGCAAAGAATCAGTAGAAGATTGTAAGTGCTATATGAATACTGAGACTTAGACCTCCCAGCCCCACCTCAACCACAAAAGGCATCACAGCATTAAAGAATACATTGGCAAATGCTTCCAGTTCAACTTGAGAGGGAATTAGTTCTGTACACCTGGACAGCCTATGAGACCTTACAGTATCTTCCTGCTTTGTGGCCTGCAACTACCATGCTTCAGATCACTCGTGGTTACTTCTGCTTCACAGAGATGACTACCTTCCATGGTGGGTGTGGTGAGTCTGGTATGTGTTGAATGCCATTGTCCTGGATGGAGGCTGCGTGCCCTCTGACGTTGATGCCTGGGATCCACGATGGAAGTTGGGAGAAGCAAGCAATGAACTGAAGTCACTAGGCAACTATCCCAGGTTTCATGTCTGGAAATGTCACTGTCTATCCAGTGAGTGGGAGAATGGGAAACTACTTATTAACGAGGCAAGATTTGATGATAATGAGATGGTAATATGTGCTAATACTTGCAAATAAGCCTCTTGTCAGTCAGTAGTGAGAATCTTGCATCCCCATTCATGTGGCAAATGGAACTTTATGGTCTCAATATTGAGAGGCTCCTCCCTGGCCATCTCTCATGATTTTTCCAACCTTATTGTCATTACCTATGTCATTCAGGGGCTGGGGAAGATTCTGCCCTTGGATTTTCCTGCATGATTTTTTCTTTCCCTATTCCTCCTGAGCATGTTGCAGCCAGAAATGTTTGGTTCCCATCCCTGCTCATGTTTACACCAAGCCAGTGTCAGAATGACTATCTCAGAATGCATGTGGTAACTTGCACCTGCAGCTAGCAATCTGATTTGTACCATTATGCCCATCAATTTGCATTCTAATATAAGCTTTTTTTTTCATCTTTCTGTAATATTCTTTACTGCTACTTGTTTCTTCTTGTCTCTCTTCTGTTCATGTGTCCTAGTTCATCTTCCCTTGCCAAATTTGTTTTAAGCACTCACCACAGCACTAATTAACTTCCTATGATCTTCAGACTTTTAAAAAAAAACCCAAACTTCTCATCAACTAGCTACCACTTCTCAATTTTTTGCCACTCCCCATTTACTCACGTCAACCTCAGTGGCACATAAAGCTGAAATTCTTGACCTTTCACCTTTATTTCTCGACAACAGAAAGACAGGTGTGACCAAATTTGGACATTCAAAATTTTGTTTGATTCTAATTATTTTTAAGTGCTGTGAGATAAAAGCTTGAGTGAATTAATTGGGCTTTTCATTTATTTGATTCCTAGATAGTGAACATTGATTGGCTATTTGACTGCAGGGGATATCACAACTAATCCTGCTCACGTCCAATGACCACACATGCACAGATACCTTTGGCAAATCTCCATCACTTGAGTGTTGTTCTTTCTTGGAGAATCATCCCATTGTGCTAGACAGTCAGGGAGAAAATAAAGTGGAAAATGTAGACAAATAAACATCCTTGAGTCCATTTCGGGGATGGGGTGTCTTATTTATTATTTTAATTATTAATGACACAATGACTAAGAATTGAAGGGGAAGTCACAGGCTTTCTGCTTAATTTTGTCTAGCTTACTGAGTATGTTTACTTCCTAAAAATAAGCACGTTTGTTCAAAAAGACATGAAAACGTACCCCTCAAAAAAAGCACACCACTTTCATTACAAAATCACAAGACAATTACGGATAAGAAAGACCACTTGGCCTGAGGTTATCCATGCAGAATGATCCTAAATTTCCCCTTTGAGGCCTGCAATTCTTTTTTTTCAAATTGTTTTGTAGCAGACCACAAAGAGTAAGCTGAATTTTCCCCATGCAAGATTGAATGTTGCAATATTCGGTCTGATGATCCAATTCAGCTGTTGTGGGTACGTCCATATTGTATTTGCCAAAAACGCTACACAGACCAGGAAGACCCTAAATTCAAGTGTGGTCTGAAATTTCAACCGAAAAGGTGGTGACAGAAACAAAACACCTGTTGAGTGGCAACATTGCGGTACAACCATCCATCATGTGGTGGAAGGTTGTTTTCAGACTGGAGACCTGTGACCGTGGAGTGCCACAAGGACCGGTGCCAAGTCTACTACTTTTCGTCATTTATATAAATGATTTAGATGTGAGCTTAAGAGGTATAGTTAGTAAGTTTGCACATGACACCAAAATTGGAGGTGTAGTGGACAGCGAAGAAGGTTACCTCAGATTACAACAGGATCTTGATTAGATGGGCCAATGGGCTGGGAAGAGGCAGATAGAGTTTAATTCAGATAAGTGTGAGGTGCTGCATTTTGGGAAATCAAATCTTAGCAGGACTTATACACTTAATGGTAAGGTCCTAAGGACTGTTGCTGAACAAAGAGGCCTTGGAGTGTAGGTTCATAGCTCCTTGAAAGTGGAGTTGCAGCTAGATAGGATGGTGAAGAAGGTGTTTGGTATGCTTTCCTTTATTGGTCAAGAGTATTGAGTATAGGAGTAGGGAGATCATGTTGCAGTTGTGCAGGACATTGGTTAGGCTGTTGGAATATTGCACGCAATTCTGGTCTCCTTCTTATTGGAAAGATGTCGTGAAACCTGAAAAGGTTCAGAAAAGATCTACAAGGATGTTGCCAGAGTTGGAGGGTTTGCGCTATAGGGAGAGGCTGAATAGGCTGGGGTTGTTTTCACTGGAGCGTTGGAGACTTAGGGGTAACCTTATAGAGGTTTATAAAATCATGAGGCGCATGGATTGGATAAATAAACAAAGTTGAAACTTTATTGCTGGAACAGCACAGCAGGTCAGGCAGCATCCAGGGAACAGGAGATTCGACGTTTCGGGCACAGGCCCTTCTTCAGGAATGAGCAGAGAAATAAACAAAGTCTCTTCCCTGGGGTGTGGGAGTCCAGAACTAGAGGGCATAGGTAGGGTGAGAGGGGAAAGTTATAAAAGAGACCTAAGGGGCAGTTTTTTCACACAGAGGGTGGTATATGAATGGAATGAGCTGCAGAGGAAGTGGTGGAGATTAGTACAATTGCAACATTTAAAAGGAATCTGGATGGGTACATGAATAGGAAGGGTTTGGAGGGATATAGGCCAAGTGCTGGCAGGTGGGGCTCGATTGGGTTGGGATATCTGGTCGGCATGGACGAGTTGGACCGAAGGGTCTGTTTCCGTGCTGTAAATCTCTTTTGATTCGATACGTGTAGAATGTATATTGTTTAGTTTTTATGATTTCATTGTCATGTGTATTTTTCAATGGGAAAAACAGTAAAATACAGTGAAAAGCTTTTCCCCTGTGTTCTCACTAATTCTCAATCCACAGATAATCATTTTCATTTGATTGTAGCAGTGAAACATCTTACATTTTAAAGCAAAGTATGACATTTATAGCACAATACGTGATCAGTTGCCTCAAAGAATCAACAACAATTGTACATGCACACACAAAACACTTTCTGTTTAATTAAACTCACCTTTCTTAAAGGGTGATGGAAATTATAAATTTGATGCCTTATAAACAGAGATGTTTGTTTTCTGGAAAGACAGGACAAATGTTTCTACAGGTTTAAAATGGGATAAATAAATGGTGGTGAAACAAAGTGACAGACAAAGCCATGACAGACAAATAGCCTATGATCTCTGCCCAAAAGGAATCTGTTGAACAGAATTGACTCAATAGGATCAAATTAAATTCTGAAGCAAGGTTAAAATAGGCAATAGTGAACCTGCAATAGCACGCAAGTAAAACACTGTGGATGTTGGGAATTCTGAAATGAAAGTAAAACATGCTGGACACACTCAGCAGGCCAGGCAGCATCTGTGGACTAAAGAACGTAGAACAGTAAAGCACAGGAATAAGCCCTTCAGTTCATCATGTCTGTGCTGACAATGATGCCATTCTGAACCATTCCTATCTACCTGCACATCATCATATCCCCCTATTCTCTCCCTGTTCACTGTGTGTTTAAATGCCTCATAAACATTGCTATCATATCTGTTTGTATCACCTGATCTGGCAGCACATTTCAGGCACCTACTATCCTGTGTGTATAAATTTTCCTGCATATCTCCTTTCAACTTCCCATTCTCACCTTTAACCTTTGCCCTTTAGTATTTGATATTTCCACCCTGGGATAAAACATTCTAACTATCCATCCTCTCCATGCCTCTCATAATTACTTCCATTAAGTTGCCCCCACAGCTTCCAATACTCTAAGAAAACAATCCAACCTCTCCTTATAGCTAATGTACTCCAATCCTGGCAACAACCTGGTAAACCTTTCTTGCACCCTCTCCAAAGCCTCCTCATCCTTCCATAGGGGTTATAATCAGAACTGCACACAATACTCCAAGTGTGGCCTAACTAAATTTTGCTAACTTTTATACACAATGCACTGACTATCCACAACTTTGTCAGTTATCTGCAAAGTTACTAATCATACTGTCTCCATTTTCATCCAAATCATTTACATATGTTATAAACGACAAAGATCCCAGCACTGATCCTTGCGAAGATCACTGGCATAAGCATCAAGTCAGAAAAATACCTCTCCACAGTCTTCAATGACCAAGCCAATTTTGAATCCAACTTGTCAACTCACCATGGATCCCATGTGACTTAATCTTCTGGATCAGCCGACCACAAGGAATTTTGTGAAATGCTTTAGTAAAGTTCATGCAGAAAACATCCATTGCTCTATCATTATCAATCATCTTTGTCACTTCCTCAAAAAAACTCAACCAAATTTGTGAGACAAGACCTTTCCTACATAAAGTCATGCTGACTATCCTTAATAAGTTCATTCTTTGCCAAATGTGTCCCCAAGAAAGTTCTCCAATAATAATTTCCCTACCACTAATATAAGGCCCATAGGCCTGTAATTTCCTGGATTATCCCTTTTGCCCTTCTTAAGCAAAGGAACTATATTCCTATTCTCCAATCTCCTGGGACTTCACCTGTGGCTAAAGAGAATGCAAGTATCTATGTCAAGACCTTGGTAATCTCCTCCCTATCCCCAGTATCCTGGAATAGATCCCATCAGGCCCTGGGAACTTATCTATCTAATTGTCTTCCAGCACACCAACATGTCCTTCTTAATATTGACATGCGCTAGAATATCAACATACCCCTCCCTAACAGAGTTAATGTTTCAGACCAAGATGACCTTTCATCAGATTAGGGAATATTTACTCTCTTTAACGGGCCCCTTGATATTCTTTTACCTTAACATTTACAGCCGAGGTGTATCATTTCTCTTTTGCACTGCGCTGACTACCATCTGAGTTTTACTTTCAGGACTTAAATGTGTTTCTGTTTTGTTATTTTATTTGCTTTTGTTTTTAATTCTAACTATTATATTCTAAGATGGCACCCAAGAGTGGTGACTCTGTCCACTTTCCATTGTACTTTATATTCCTGTACTCAGGTACATGTGACAATAAAATCTAATCTGATCAAATATGGGCTCAGAATGGAAGAGAAATTCTCAAAGATGTAAAAAAAAAAGACTTCAAGAAATGCTTACATTATATGAGGGTGTCCAAGCTTTTACCTTTTAAAACCATAATGATTCATATACTTTGCTTTTTAAGCCACAAGAGAAATCTTAATGTTATGAAGCGCCTTTAGCATTGGTACACATTCCAATAGGCTCCACAGGACTGCTATCAGACTTTATCTACACTGGGGCATATACGAGACTAGGAGAATCGACGTTTCGGGCATAAGCCCTTCTTCAGGCTTATGCCCGAAACGTCGATTCTCCTGTTCCCTGGATGCTGCCTGACCTGCTGCGCTTTTCCAGCAACACATTTCCAGCTCTGATCTCCAGCATCTGCAGACCTCACTTTCTCTATATACGAGACTATGAAGGCAGGTGATCAAACGTCTGGCCAAAGGACTGGGTTTAAGGATCACCTTAAAGGAGAAGAGAGAGATAATGAGATGATGGTATTTATGGAAGAGAACTCCTAAGCTTACAGCCTTTGTCCAATTACTTTTGTAAATCAACCTATCCAGAAATGTTACAATACCCTTTTGGAGCAGTGGGACGTACCGCTGTGCTGGAAAAGCTCACATACTCTCTATTATAGCTCTCCTTGCTTCTGCAATTCTAGTGCCCTGGTTAAGAATATATCCTCCAATGAGGCAATTGAGGTTACAAAAAGATCAAACCAGACTCTCAGAAGCACAAAACTTAAACAAAATAAACCAACATATAGGTTTCCTGATTCCGGATGAAGCGCTTTTGCCCGAAACGTCGACTCTCCTGCTCCTCAGGTGCTGCCTGACCTACTGTGCTTTTCCAGCACCACATTCTTGACTCTAATCTCCAGCATCTGCACCTATTTCACCCAACAAATAGGTGATGTGATTGCAAACAGGACTGAACGGCTTGGACTTTAAGAACTGTCTTCCCAGACTTTGAATCTATTTGTAGCATGAGGGTTACAGGTTGGTTACTTTTGTACTTAAATGTTATGGATATGCATGGTCTATAGATGCTGCAGAATTTGTGTTTGAACACTTGCTACATTTTGGGGTAATTTTCAAATGGAGGAGCTGTGATATGGACAAGTCTCACTCAGGTGATTTCAGAGTGCCAGGAGGACTTGACAGATTGCAAACTAGTAAATTAGAAACAGCTTTTCTTTCCTTGCTTTTGCCACACCATTTTCCCTGTCTCTTCGTGAAACAAGTCACAGCAAATGGTGAAGGTAGCATCACCAACAGGAAGGAGGAACAGATTGCAAAAAGAAACTCTGAATAAAAGTACTGCTTGTGGTCAAACACTTCATTTGTCTCACAAACAAAGGAAAATAATATACTTTCAAAGTGTATGTTTCACCTTCCAAAGATTTTGCAGAGAAATGTGTGTAGTGGTTCCAAAACTATCTGGGCACTGTGTATCACAGAATCAGTGTCGCATTCATTCAAAAGCAGTGCTACAGATTAAAATGAATGCATTTGCATCATTACTAACTGCATACATGTAGCATCTCTTTAAAATGTCACATTTGAATATATTGATGCCCACAGTACCTGGAATGATATAACCTCAAAATGCGCTTGAACTGTGTTTGTGACTTTTGAAATATGCAGAATACCTTTGAATCACACACATTTTTTATCAGAGCGATATTTATATTTTTATTGAATAAGGCTTACTTTTTGGAGAACAATAAATAAATGGCAAGATTTTAAGCATTCTTGTATCTCTTTTAAACATGCTATGCTATGATAGACAATTCTTGGGATAACACCTGATCTATGATCATTTTCAGCATTTCATTGTGCGGTTTGCCCCCATTAATCACCTCAAAATCCTCAGTGTGGTGTTAATTGCTGGACCTTCAGAGGTGAGATAAAACCTTGCCAATTACTGCAGTGGACAGATGGTTTAGCATTTTCACAATGTGATGTCTGTTGGCTTTCAAATTGAATTGGCTTAGTTTATATCTTTTAAATTGAGTAGCCAAATTTCTTGGCTTTGCTTGAAATCAAATTACAAACAACCCACATTGTCATCTTATATAATTGCTCTTAACAATGTGGTGTCAGCTTCACTTAAACAAGAAAACGCTCGTATTAGACCTGCACTGCTATAGTTGGGTGAAAAATTGACATCGATGACAGTTGCAATGTTGGTAATGGGTTTCTAGAGGGAGATGGGTATTTAAAACAATAAAGATGAAAACACCTACATTTCTGTTGCGCCTGGTCCAAATGCTGGGGAAGCCAATCTCTTCACAACCACTGAAATACTTTTGAAGTGGTCGTCACTGCTATAATCTGAGCACAGCAGCAACCACTTTGTCCATCACTAGTTCCAAAGAAAAAGGCAAGGAAATAGAGAGCCAGATCAGCTGTTTTAGATGTAGGTGGTCTGGAAACCAGAGGGGAAGTCCTCTGTTCATCTTCAGTTGAAAAATAATTTTAAAATAATGCCATGTGAATTTTTGTATCCACCTAAGAGAAAACTAGGTGAGGAGCTTTGATTTATTATCTAATTTGAAAGGCGGGCAAATGGTGCTCCTGCCAGATGGTGACTGGCATTAGGGGAATTCAGCCCTGTACCAGTTAGCTAGCCACTAGCAGTGAGGCAGCAGAAATTGAAAACTGACCTGTTTCAATCAGAAAGCCACACATTGTACCAGTGAAGCAAAGAGAAATGAACCAGAGACACGTACATTGGTTTCAGTCTTACCATTTTCAAATTGTATCAGAAACCTTCCATATCAAATAGGTCACAATATGTAAAGTGACATTTAAAGCAATTACTTCTCTGCAGTACAGTCACGCTGCAGAGCTTGCTCAGGAATATAGAATGGTGAGTCAGTAACAGGATTTCGTTTTCTGGAATGTTTATGGCATGAAAGCTTAAAATTATAGTCCTTATAATATCAATAAAGCATCAACTCAGAGTGAGTAGAACGGAATCAAATTGTTAAGAAGTTTATGAAGATTCTCATCAACAATCTCATAAGTTAAAATTAAACTGTAATTCGTAAGTAAATGACAAAGCCCAGTCTCCCCAGGCAGCCTTGTAGAATAAGGGACCACTTTGTTCAGTATTGATCTCCATACACCAAGTAAGTTCCAGGTTCAATCAAAAATATCAATAGCTGGAGAAACTCAGCAGGTCTGGCAGCATCTGTGGAGCGAATGTAGAGTCAACATTTCGAGTCCAGTGATCTTTCTTCAGAAGATCTATCTTCCATTGTGAAGAAGGGTCAACTTGACCCGAAACGTTGCCTCTGCTTTCTCTCTACAGATGCTGCCAGATCTGCTGAGTTTCTCCCACTCTTTCTATTTTTGTTTTGGATTTCCAGCATCTGCAGTTCTTTATTCTTGTTTTCGATCTTCAGTGCTTATCTGAGTTGGAAATGGTCGGGCATAATTAGCTTCACTTTGCCTGCAGAAGGGAATATTTACTTATGGCTCCCATTTTCAATTTTTGTCAGAATGATATTTCATGTGAGAATGGAACTTAATTCATCCCATAATTGAAAACATGTTGACACTCAAGCCTGTATTTTCAGATCAGGTAAAAGCACAAGTGGAAATGAGGCAGAATGTATTTTTCTTCTGGTTGATATAATGAACATTGATGCTGTCTTGATTTTTGTGGTCAGCTTTGTTGTAGTATTACAGGTAACCTGCAGATATTGGAACAATACTGAGTGGGAGGATGAGCTGATGCAGAACTGCTTCAGTGTGATTTGCACAAGTTGAGTGAGTGGGCAAATGCATGACAGAAGAAGTACAATGTGGATAAATGAGAGGTTATTTACTTTGGTAGAAAAACAGGAAGGCAGATTACTATTATGAGAATGGCGACAGTTTGGGAAAGGGGAGGTGTAACGAGGTGTGGGTGTCCTTGTACACCAGTCACTGAAAGTAAACATGCAGGTGCAGCAGGCAGTGATGAAGGCAAATGGTATATTGGCCTTCATAATCAGAAGATTTGAATACAGGAACAAGGATGTCTTGTTGCAAATGTACAGGGCATTGGTGAGACCACACCTGGAATATTGTATGCAGTTTTGGTCTCCTTATCTGAGGAAGGATGTTCTGGCTATTGAGGGAGTGCAGTAAAGGTTTACCAGACTGATTCTTGCAATGGCAGGACTGATGTATAAAAAGAGATTGGATCAGCTCGGACAATATTCACTGGACTTAAGAAAAATGAGGGGGAAATCACATAAAAACCTATAAAATGTGAATAGGATTAGACAGTGTGAATGCAGGAATGATGTTCCCGATGACACAGGAACCTGGGTTTACAATCTAAAGGTGTGAGGCAGGCTATCTACCCTACACCCTTACACAGAGAGTGGTGAGCCTGTGGAATTCTCTGCCACAGTAAGCAGTTGAGGCCAAAAAGTTGAATGTTTACAAGAAGGAGTTAGATATAGTTCTAAGGGCTAAAAGAATCAATGGGTATGAGGAGAAAGCAAGAACAAGATATTGAGTTGGATGATAAGCCCGTGACCATATTGAATGGCAGTGCAGATTTGTAGGGCTAAGTGTTCTCGTCCTGCTCCTTTCTATCTTTTCTACATTTGACAGTGCTGGTATTTTTAAAGGACTGCACTATTTTAGATGGCAATGATCATGTCATTGCTTTTCTAGGAACGATGTTCAGATAAGTCTAGGCCTGTAAAATGGGAGTAAAAATCCTACTATGATCAACGCCACAGTAGAATAATAAATTGTGGGAGTAGAACAAATGTAACACCTTCATTGAAGTCAAATGTTGCTAGACCTCAAAATTAGATTTGAACTACATAAGATAACTACATAAAAAATAAGAAGTATTTTAAAAAGTCAAAGAAGTAGGAATAGCTGAAAGGAGGAAAGAAAGGTAGCAAAATGTACATATTAGCTATAGTGGTCTCTGATCAATTTAAGTCAGGAATATTAAAGAGACCAGATTGGAAGAAGTATAGATATTGAGAATATTACAGAAGTAGGGAGGAGTAAGGCCATAAAGGGATAAGAATTTTAAAATTGAGGAATTGCTGGGCCAGGATCTGATTGGTCTGCTGAGAACATGGAGAGGAATAATTATTGGGAATTTGATTCAACTTATGAACTATGCAACAGAGTTTTTTGATGTGCAGGATGAATTGAGTCAAGACAGGTGAGAAGATGGGAGGTCATAATGCAGGATAGCATTTGAATAGAGTAGTCTTGAATAGAGTAGGATTGAAAAAGGGTTTCAGCGACAGATGAAAAGAGGTAGGGCCAATATGGGCAATATTGCTAAGGTGAAAGCAGGTGGTCTTGGTTAGAGTCTGAGATATATTTTTAAATCAGTAAAGGAATCAAAGATGATGGTGAAAAGACAAGGCAGTAGAATTGAGGATTATAAAATCAGTCATAATCTAATTGAGTGGCAGCTCAAATTCAGTGGGCTGAATGGACTACTTTTGCTTCTACACTTTATGTTTTTATAGTGACGGAATGGATATGTGGTCAGATCTCACCTCAGGGTGAAATACAATGTCTGGGTTGTAAGTGGTCAGGTTGAGACTCAGACAGTGACCAGGGAGGGAGATGAAGTCAATGACTAGATTACAAAGTCAATAATTGGGACCAAAACCAATGCTTCATTTTTCCCAACATGTAGTTTGGAGAAAATTTCTACTCAGATCAATCTATTTAACAAGCAACATGAGAGAAAGAAGAGAATGATTTGGGAAGAGCATGTCAGTTTGATGTCCAGCGCATGACCAGAAGGAGCTTTGCAGTACTGACCTTACTAGGTAAGATAAAGTAAGAATTCCAAGCTCAGTTTGTATGAATGAAACATAGAAATGCACTATATGAACAAGTATGCCATTTATAGTGAGACCCCCTTCACTTTATGAAAGTTCTTCCAATCGATGTGATAACCAGCGCCTTTACACTCTCTGCATTCACCTTGGTGATCTTCACTCATATCCTTAAATACTTTTATTCGACAAGTCATTATAATTGTTTGTGGAATCACACCGATCATCACATCCATTAGGCCCATTAAACTTCTGACTTCTCATCCTTCATTAGTTCTCCAAATTTGAGGAAGGACATAATTAGATTTGGCAGAGATAGGAATTTAGGAAGCAATCTGCAACTGTGCATTTGTGAGTAACACCTGCTTCTCTTCGTTCTTATTTTATGGTGTGTCCGATTAACTGTCAGCAAACCACATCATGAAATTATGACACTCCTTCTCTAAACTACATGCAAATCCTGCTCATCAGGAACTTATCATAATTTTACTTCCTCTTTTTTTTTCTCAAGATGTGACTGACGAAGAACCCAGTCTCAGGACATCTGGCGCACCCAACAGTTTATGCCACAGACCATCACGTGATAAGCATCCCAAACGCTAACTCAGGGCCATCCAACCCTGGGAACTGAGAGAGCAAGACTGATGGGAAAGCACGAGATGATACATGGATAAGAAATTGCAGCTGCTGCTGATGTTCATAGTGAGAGAGCACTGTCTGAATTACGAAGTTGCGTAATGTCTTGGCTGAAGATCAAAATGACTTGGGTCTCATGGGTTTTGTTCCAAGAAGAACAATACTTGAATAGCATCAGTGATTGATGTGGGCATTGAGCACCATCACTCCCCCCCACCACCCCCCCAACCCCCGAGACTATGCAGCAATTTTGTTGAAATTGAATAAATCCATCAGCAGCAAGTGTACAACAATGCAAATGTTTAAATTGCACTGTACCGAGGAGTAAGTGACGATTCTAGGAACACTTAGCTCCGTGCATCACAAAAATGGCTCAGTTAGTACAGCATGAGACTCCTAATTATCGGCAGCACAGTGGCTCAGTTGTTAGCACTGCTGTCTCACAGTGCCAGTGATCCGGGTTTGAATCCTGCCTCGGGCGACTGTCTTTGTGGAATTTGCACATTCTCACTGTGTCTGCATGGGTTCCCTCCAGGTGCTCTGGTTTCCTCCCACAATCCAAAGATGTGCAGGGCAGGTGAATTGGCCATGCTAAATTGCCCATAGTGATAAGTGCATTAGCCAGGGGTAAATATTGGTTGTGCGGAATGGGTCTGGGTGGGTTACTCTTCAGAGGGTTGGTGTGGACTTGTGTACCTGTTTCCATACTGTAGGGAATCTACTTTTAAAAAGAAAGTGCTTCCAAAGAAATTTTCCTTTCTCTGTAGATATTTAGACACCTACAATTGAGGTCTGGTGTTCAAGATTGGACAATATTGTCTCTCTGGACTCCAAAATATTAGGGTTGGGCTGCAGTTAAGCATTTGCAGGACTTCACTTATCTCATCCTTGGTTGCCTGCAGATCTGTCAACGTTCTGAACCAGTTGCATGGCAAGAATGCACTTAGACGAAGACAATACTGAGTGCCATTCCTACCAACCTGCCTCCCACTTTCCATACTGGCTATGGTAGCAAATTAGTTGTAGAACTAGTCTGTCTCTTCAACAAGAAGCATAGCCAACTGACCATTCCACCAGTTAGCTGTCAGAAGATGAGATCTAACTCAATCTTACCAGTTTCTGTTGCAAGACATCAGTGACTACTTCCTACCTACTCCTGCAGTTGCACTGAAGAGAAACATGCTTCATAAACTGGCTGCAAGGGGATGCTCTGTGGTAAGAGATGCTAAGTATGTTCATAACGTGGTTTCTCTTTCAAACTGTTGCTATATTGAAGCTATTGACATTGAAACATTATTCATGCAAAGGTTTGGAACTTATTTTCCATGGATAATGAATTTCTGCATGCTAGAGAATTATCCATAGATGGTGGCACATTTATGAAAGGAGGAGGATGATGGAAACAAGACTATGACAGCAGTGGTTATTCTTGGAGACCAAACTGAATGTTAGGCCTCCGGGTGCCAGTGTGTAGAATCTTCTGATGTTACTACACCCTTATTGGTCCCCTTGATGACCTTTAGGTCTTCTTCCTTTACCTTTATGCAGCATGCAGTGCCTCACCAGCGTGGGAAAATGCACAACTATATTGTATCCAGCCCATGAAGGTGTACCTTCAATAATCCAAAGGCAGGCTCCAGAAAGACTCTGGTGCACAAATGGACTTCAAAGTAAGACTGCTGAGTTGGTATCCTGGAATAATGTGCATGCTGTGAACTATACTCTGCAGAGGATTACCTTAACTTCTCTTGAGACTCAAGCTTGCATTTCTGGATCAAAGAGCATAGGGAAAGTTGTTTGACTTAAGTATGTAGCATCTCACAGAAATATATTGAGAGAATAGAATATTTTGCTACATCGATGCATGTATTGATTAAGGGAGTGCTTTAACTTGTGTGGGTGCAATCTTAGACTCTTTGGATCAGTGGATCCTGTCACTCTCTAAACTTACTGTGCGCTATCATGTTGCTAATGATTGGTCATATGGGATGTGATGAAATTACTAGCTCCAGTAAACAATTCTTCTGTGATTGCATAATACATCAGTGTGTAGCTGAACAAATGATATTTGTGACATCAAGTGACAACCTGCAATGACTTCATTGCATAAACATTCAGGTACGTTGAAATCTTAAGTCACTGAAGATGAGTTGTGGTCACTTGTAGCATCTGTCTTTACCCAATAATGGCTTCTTAGGTGAACTGAAGACTTGGGTGATATTTGTGCCTCTGCCAATATTTTATTTTAGTGAGATACTAACATCTTAGCTACGCTGGACTAGACGGGCTACTTTCTGTTTTTCATTTCTCTCTTCCAAAACACAAGTATACATGGAAAATCCATTCTTCGTGTCTGAAATACTTGGAGAAGATGTGATGGCAACATTCCCAGAAATGCAAACAAAGGCAAAGTGATAAGAAAACATGTTGCCAATGATGCTGAGCTCCCATCGAGTAACCCTGAATGTCATTTTGGTGAGACGCTGAGTGGAATCATACAGGAATCTGAATGATGTGAGCTATGGTAAAAAATTTGGCAGAATCTTGCAAGAAGTTCAGCAAGGTCTGTCTTGATGTCAGGGATAATTTGTAGCATCTTTAAACTATGGTCTGGGTGTTAAGACAAGGTTTTGGCGAAGCAGCAGTGAGTTGCCTATTGATGGAAAGTATTGCTTGTCAACGGCCTTCTCAGCTTCCTGTCTAGCCTCATGAATACTCTGTTTCTTAACCTACTCACTGATCATATTCTCATCAGAGCAGATACCTGTTGATATCAGCTTGCCATTTGCTCCAAAGAACCTCCATGTTGGACACCAGGCACAAATATCTCAGGGCAAGCTCCATGCGCACAGGCTACACTTCCACAGATATTGGCATTTGACATATGCCAGCATCATGGTGCATCTCTAATTGAGTTACAGCACTTCAATGCTGCACCTTGGGGAACATTGGCAGCTATCATTGTAATGCTGCACCAAGGACATTGTGCACTTAGGGACTCACACTCAGCAGATGAACTGGAGAGACTTTATACATAGCCTGCTTGCTTGCTCTCTCAGTCTCATTCACCTGTGAGGCTACCTTGGTGCTCATAACATCCCTCCTTTGCCATACCTTTTTGCACCTTGACCCTCAGCCTTATATACCAAGCTCACAGCAATATTGGGAGTAAGTGAGGACTGCAGATGTTGGAGATCAGAGAAGAAAAGTGCGGTGTTGGAAATACACAGCAGGTCAGGCAGCAATCTGAGGAGCAGGAGAATCAACATCTTGGGTGTAAGCCCTTCATCATTCATCACCTGCTGTGCTTTTCCAGCACCACACTTTTCTCCTCACAGTAATACTGTACTGACTTGCAACTTAGCACAGTCATAAAGCCAGGAAGCTTGACATGGTTGTTAGTCCTGAGTAACTTTAAGTGAAATACTCTTTGGTCTGGGAGCACTGGCATAGTAAGTGAGTAAGAAACAGCCTCCAATACCAGTCCAGGGTCTGAACACAGTAGGTCAGCTGCCTGGGGCACTCAGAGCTGGGATGCTGTCCTCATAAGCAGTGAGGAGCAGAATGTTAGGCAGCCCACCACCCATCTTAATTCTTTGTGCCCTCTTGGAATGGGGGATAGACAAGTATTAAGGAAGATGAAAGTGGGGGACACAGTTGTTACTGTTGGTGGAACTGAGAAGGCAGAAAGATGTGCAGCATTAGTAGTGGCAGGCGTATGAGTGGGTAACAGCAAGTGAAGGAATATGTTGCAAGCAATAGTGAAAGTGGTAGAGCATGAACCTTGGGGAAGTGGGTACTTCTGAGCAGAGATGGAGCAGATGTGAGGTATTGGAGGGTGGCACTTACTTTGGCGGAGTGAAGATGCTTGTTAACATTCTTCCTACATTGCTGGGCATTCCTCCAGATAGCTGAGACTGCACTGGCCCAGGTGGCAATTTTGAACCAGCTGACATGGTTTGGTCTCATGGCTTCCATTGCTGTCCTGGGGGTAGTGGATGTCCCAGCTCTGCATCACCCTGTCTAACAGGATTGTCCGGTCATTGGCCACAAAGCAGAGTGCCAATTTTCCTTTCTCTGCCACGTTCAGGGCAAATATCAGGAACTTGCATGGCACCTCTAGACTAACATTGCTTGCATAGGTGCAGAAAGATCTTTGAAAGTTAACACAGGTGCCAAGAATGCCAGTTCATTCTAGGACATATTGTTGCGAGTTGTTCCATTTATAGCAATGGGTAGAATGGAGCAAGAATCAGACGAGAGTGGCGCCATGGTGGCTGGGGAGGGGAAGTTAATGAAACGAGTTTGGTAAGATTTCACCAGGACTTGCAAAAAGAAACCTTTCAGGAAACTTGTGAAACTGGCTTTTGGCCAAAAAAAGTAGCTCATTGTTATTTGTCAGGCTTAAATTCAGATCCCATTTTGGTAAAAAAACATTGGACAAGGAAACAAAACTCTTGCCTTAAATGGAGAAGAACTGCAAAAAAGCTGCAATGCAAAGGGACTTGGGGATACTTGTGTATCAAACACAGAAAGCCAGTGCACAGGTTCAGCCAGTAATCAGGAAGGCTCATGGAATTAAGCCCTTATTTAAAGGGGGTTGGAGAATACATTTGGGGACGTCTTGCTGCAACTGTACCAGATGCTGGTGAGACCACATCTCGAGTACTGTGAGCAGTTTAGGTTCCTTTGGTCAAGGAAAGATATTATTTCACTGGAGGTAATTCAGAGTAGGTTCACTTGAATGATCAAAGGTCAAACAGGTTGGGATTTTATTCACTGAAGTTTAGAAGAGTGAGAGGTGTGATCTCATTGAAACATATAGGATTCTTAAGGGGCTTGATTGGATGAATGCTGGGAGTATGTTTCCCCTCATGGGACAGTGTGGGGCTAGATGAATCATCTTAGAATAAAGGGGCACCGATTTAAGACTGAGATGAGGAAGAATTTTCTTTTCTGAGAGGGCTGCGAGTCTTTGGAAGTCCTTGCCACAGAGAGCTGTGGGGGCAGTGTCCTTGTGTATATTTAAGGCTGAGATAGGTCAATTCTTGACCATTAGTAGATTCAAAGGAAAATGCAGAAAAGTGGATATGAGGAAAGTCAGATTGGCAGTGGTCCTCTTGAATGGTGGAGCAAGCTTGAGGGGCCAAATGGCCTTAGTTCTGTTCCTATTCCTTTTGGTCTCCAGTATTGTAAGATACAGCAGTTACCACACACTTTATTCAGACTATGTATGCACATTAACATTCAATGTAAGAAATAGCTGATGTCATCTTGAGATCAACTTGAAGACATAGCATTGATGACATTACCTTAATTTTCTTAATATAATTCTCATTGATCCCTATCTCACCAACTACTTAAACTTTAGGAATAATTTAAACTTAGAAGTCTTTTACATTAACATTATGCTTTTACCAATGATAAAGAGTTTACGATTCTGTCAGCATTCTATAAATGGCAGTGTGTACATCATTGCATAAAGCAAGACCATTTCTAGACTCCCAAGAAATATGTTTTTGCATTTACTCTGTTTTCAACAATGCTATGCTATTTTTGCAACACTAGTCAGTCTCAAATTTTCTCTTGAAAGTGGGGGTCAGTTACCTCAGTTAGCTGGCTAGTTGTGTTGCGGAGCGATGCCAATAGTGAGGATTCAATTCCTGGTGAGCTGAGGTTACCACAAAGGACTCTCTTTCTCAACTCTCCCTTGGGGTGTGGTGACCCTCAGGTTAAACAACCACGCAATTGTCTCTCTGTAATGTTCCGGTAAGACAATGGTGACTTTAGTTTACCTTTTACCTTATAAAGGGGCATGGAGAATCCAGCAAGTGATTCAGGCTGCAACGCAAAAGTGGGCAGAGTTTTATGGGATGTCCACTGTTTGTGTTGGAAGCAGGTGACATTTTGGTCTGTTGCTTTGAAAATTGGCATATCAGCTGAGCCTGACTTTGGAGAGGTTTTTCAAGAATTAGGTAGTCAATTTATATCCCAACATCTCTGGTAGTTAAAGGTTCACCAGTTTCAAAAGCTGATCCAAGCATTTGATTTAACAAATATGTGTAAGAATTTCAAAACCTCCTCCAACTCCATCTAACTTTACAAGGATGTGGGCAGGTGAGTGATTCAAACAATTTGTTCTTCTCTCTTCTAAAAATACCATCAACACTTCACTAGATGTTCCAGGATTAGCAATACATTTCCTCAAATAATTTATTTTTTTACTTAAAATAGTGGCACTTGAGAGTTAAATATATATAAATTGATTAAGTATATACAAAAAGAAAGTAAAACTCAAGTGACATAATTAATCTTGTTATATTTTGATAATGAGTTCCAGCCAATATGGAAACTGTATTTCACACATGTTCAAACCTAATCAGGAATTTTTAAAAATACACCGTGAATTTTGATTACGTGCTGCACATTTGAACTTTATTAGTCATTCATTAGAATTTTGTTGAGGAGAACAGCTCATTTCGGTGTCAGTATTTGGAGATCAATTTCATTTGTCAGGTATCAGGTTTAGTGTTAAGTTGACATGCGTTGAATTGTTTGAATGTCATCACCAACAAGAAAACAATTATTTAAGATATCTAAGGTATCTGAGCAGAACATTTCTGCTCCTCCCACTACACATTTGGTCAAGTATATTTGAAAAACGTAACTGCTCCCGACACTGGTCCATCTAAGGACCTATGAAGACATGATTTTTCAGGTGTGAACTCTAGTTTCGGACATGGAGATTTGCAGCCTTTATCACTGTGGTGGGTTATATATTTCTGGTTTGTAATTAAATAGTACTCTTCTTAAATATTGTTCAATAAGTTTCTTCTCCATTCAGGGTACACCATTTTAGGTAACAAAATAGATTAACTGAGGAAACATAACATGAATCCTGTAACATCTAGTCAAATATTGACAGTATTTTCATACAAGAACAAGAACTGTTGGCTTAGGAGATTGTTTTAAGTGCCTGAATTTCCAAGTTATTCAGCCACCATCACTTTAACTCAAGTCTGTTTTAAGACACACACAATAATGGGGACAAAAGTAATGAAAATTACTTGGGATTTCCCTTCAGCCTAGCAGGTGCCCAAGTGGTTTTAGTTACACTCATCCGTCCTACCTCCTGGAAGGAATTTTTTGTCACAAGTCAAAATATTATACATAAAATCCCAATGTCTGTATGCCAAAATGAGGAAATGGTTATTTTTGTTAAAAGTAACATTTCCTCCCTCTGAATTTCACAGTGTTTGGGAAATACTGTAATGCACAAAGCACCTAATATGTTTTAGATTGGTTAATTTTCTCTCATGTAACACATAGGTCAATACTTTTATTCTGACGTAACAGTAATGATTTAATTCTGAACACATTGCTTGAAATTCCTCTATGTACTGCTTTTAGCAAACTGGGAATCACATTTGCATCAAACCTGTGATCTTTACAAAGTTATTTGCTAGTTTGAAATGAGAAAAAGTAGAGAAACAGACTAATAGTTTCACATCTTTTTGGTTGAGATAGTGTTAACTAAAGTTATAAATAGAGACTCAGCTATGACACTTTCTTTCTAAAATAATATTTTAAGTGAATGATCAAACGTAACACATATTAAATGCTTTATTTATGATGTGCCAGGGTTGGAGAATTTGAGCTATAGGGAGCGGCTGAACAGGCTGGGACTGTTTTCCCTGGAGCGTCGGAGGCTGAGGGGTGACCTTATAGAGGTTTACAAAATTATGAGGGACATGGATAGGATAAATAGACAAAGTCTTTACCCTGGGGTGGGGGAGTCCAGAACGAGAGTGCATAGGCTTAAGGTGAGAGGGGAATGATATAAAAGAGACCTAAGGGGCAATGTTTTCATGCAGAGGATGGTACGTGTATGGAATGAGCTACCAGAGGAAGTGGTGGAGGCTAGTACGATTGCAACATTTAAAAGGCATTTAGATGGGTCTATGAAGAGGAAGGGTTTAGAAGGATATGGGCCGGGTGCTGGCAGGTGGGACTAGATTGATTTGGGATATCTGGTCGGCATGGACGGGTTGGACCGAAGGGTCTGTTTCCATGCTGTACATCTCTATGACTCTATAACTCGAATGTGCTGAAATGCAGATTGTCATAGCACTTGGATTTAAGCTAATTAATGCCAGTGAGGCGTGGTCATCTGTGGGGAGATATGAGTACACAACAAAAGCAGCTCAGTAGGTCTGGCAGCATCTGTAGAGAATGAAACAAAATTAACGTTTTAAATGTAAGAACAGCATTTCCAACCCTTCCCATTTTTATAACACTGTGGAGACTAGTGCTAATTGATGTGACAAAACAAAGTCTGCAGCTTGCCTGAATGGTCGCCAAGATGTGAGAAATCTTTCCTTTCAATTGGCACAAGCACAAGTGTATTACAAAATAAAATGAGTACAGATTGTATTTTATGAAGCTAGTTATGTGCGAAACCACTCACAGAAGTGAGTGCACAGCAGCAACATGGATCTTTGACCACAGGTGTCATAGAGCCATAAGGTCATAGAGATGTCCAGCATGGAAACAGACCCTTCGGTCCAACCCGTCTATGCTGGCCAGTTATCCCAATCCAATCTAGTCCCACCTGCTAGCACCCAGCCCATATCCCTCAAACCCTTCCTATTCATATACCCATCCAAATGCCTCTTAAATGTTGCAATTGTACCAGCCTCCACCACTTTTGCTAGTGCTTGCTGGCATTCTGCTGACACAACTACAGATGGACATCTCAACGTTGTCGCTCATCATCAATCATTATCATTATCATGGTGTGCTGCTGGCTCATTTTGGGCATGGTACTTGTAGTTCGGTAAATGAGCTAGTAGACTTTATGTGAGTAGAGTGGGTATGAATGAGGAATTCAACCATTTGTCAGCCCTGCAAAGCAGTAGCCATTAATTATATTGAGATGAGGACAGATTTGGTCTAGTGGACTGGACAGGAAGACTAAAAGGTAGGATAGTTGATGAGCAGTGGCAGATGTTTAAGGAGATATTGAATTCCTCCCAACTAAACTATATTCCAGAGAGGAAGAAAGATTGTAAGTGGAGAGAGAAAACATCCATGACTAAGCAAGGAAGTTAAAGATACCATGAAGACAAAAATGATGGTATATCATTTTGCAAAGGTAAATGACAATCTTTTAAAGATCAACAAAGATTTAATAAAAAGTAATTAAAATAGCAAAGGTAAACTACGAGAGAAAACATGTGTAAAATATAAAATGGATAACAAAAGCTTCTGTAACTATATATAAGGGATGAGAGTGGCTAAAGTGAATTGTCGCTTGGAGGATGAGACTGGGGAGTTAATGGTCAGGAAATACAGAAATAACAGAGACAGTGTATCAATATTTTGCCTTGCTTTTCATGGTAAAGGTCACTAGTATAATCTCAATCATGTAGGGTTAGGGATAATTTATTGGTTTGGATAGAGGAAAGGCTAACCAACAGAAGAAAGACAGTCAGGATAAATGGATCTTTTTTCTCATTGGCAAGATGTAAGTAGTGAGATGCCACAGGGTTTGGTCCTCAGTCCCCAACTATTTACAATTTATATCAATGACTTGGATACAGGGATTGAAAGTACTGTAGCCAAATTTGCAGATGACACTAAAATAGGTGGGAAAAGTAATAAATAAGTGATTTGTTGCGTGAATGGGAAAAATTTGGCAGAGAGAGTTTAACATGGATACAGGTTATCTATTTTAGTCGGAGTAATATAAAGGCAACTTATTATCTAAATGGAGAGAAACTTCAGAGTGTTTCAGTTCAGAGAAATCTGGGTGGCTTCATGCTTGAATTGCAAAAAACTAGTGTACAGATATACCAGGTAATAAGGAAGACAAATGAAATTTTGGCATTTATTGCTAAAGGAATAGATTATAAAAACCGGGACTTGTTGCTGAAACTGATAAGGCATTAGTGAGGCTGCACATGGGGTATTGCATACAGTTTTGTTCCCCTAACCTGGAGAGGGATGTAGTTCAGGTGGCAGTTCAGGGGAATTTCACTGGTTCGATTTCAGAGATGTGAGGTTTGTCTTATGAAGAGAGATTTAACCATTTAGGCCTTACTCTCTAGAGTTAAGAAAAACGAGAAGACATCCAATTGAAGTACTGTAGATACTCGTGAAAACGTCGATCTCGTGTACAAGCTGACCTTGGCCAAAAAGTCTTGTGTTTTCCACATATCTCATGTAAAGGTCAACCCTACTATGTCGCATTATAAACCTCTTACAAAGGAAACTGCGTGTTCCCATTAACCCACTTAAACGAAATTGTATTCATTCATTCAAACTGATAACTCTACTTAACACACTTTGTTTACTGTATTGCGTCTCTATTCATTCACCACTCTACTTAGCCCACTTGGTTTACTACAGCACGATTTGATTCATTCATTCAGACCGGCACTAAGTCTATTGGTACTTACCGCACTTTGTTCACTATGCATCCAAAAGTTAATATTGTTCAAAAGTTAACCATTTTAATTGTGCCATTATATCTGAATAAAAGTGAGATATATTAACTACATGTATCTTTAGTTCTTTGACAAAATTGCAAATGTTGCTGAGATTCATAACATACAATAGTAAATGGGAGGGAAACTGAAGAATTTGGCAAGAAAGTTCAAGATGCTTACATAATCAGAATTTAATAAATGTTTCATTTTAAGTTTGCCGTTAAACCAGGCCATGACAATGTTGAACAGCTTATTTTTGCAGGATTGCAATGAATCGTTGACATGTTGAATTTTCGTACCGGTATGTATAAATAAAATTTCCTACCAGTAACTCATTTTTGTTTCTCTTGCTTTTATCCAGTAATTACCTTCACCATAATTCATTGTGTTTTTCTTTCTTACCTGGGATTAATCGTGCGATCAAATTGACTTCTAATAAAATGGTGTTTCGACCTGCAGCATGAATTTCAGCCCCTCAAAACTAGTGCCTGTGTATTAGATGACTACAAATTGAACCTTTAAAAGTAGTCTAAAAAATTTGACTTTTACGTGAGTATGTACGGTATAGATGATGATAAAGAACATTGACATAGTAGACGTAGACAGGAGGTTTCCTCATGTGGGCAATCTAGAATGAGAGGTTATGGTTTAGAGAAAAGGAGTAGTGGGTTTAAAGCAGTGAAGAGGAGAAATTACTTCTCTCAAGTGCTCATGATTGTATGGAATTCACAACCTCAGAGTGTGGTGGATGTTGGGACATTGAGTAATTTTAAGAAAGAGAGAGACAAATTTTTAATTTGTAATAGGTTGAGGGTTATGGACAGTAGTTAGGAAAATGGAGTTGAGACCAATATAAGGTCAGTCATGATCTATTGAATGGTAGAACAGGTTTAGGGAGCTGAATTGTTTCTTCCTCTTCCTAGTTCTTACCTACTCAACTATAGGCGTATTCATAAAGGAGCTGGAACGATTTCTGTCAGGACTTTACAACTTGTATAAACTTTGTGAGCAATTGAACTATTTTCAATCTTTCCAAACTGAAAAGGACAATAGTATTTTGTATCAAATATACGCCACTTTATAACTACAAATATCCTTTTTCTTTCAAGAAGATAACATGATGAATATGTAGCAAAAACAGAAATTGCTGGTGAATAACTCCACAGAGGCCAATATCCCATCAACAAGTCACCCTTTATTTACACTTAAAGAGTCCTTGACACTGATCCTACTCCCTCAGAGCCAGCTCACAGAGTGAACAGGATGCCTGACACTCCTGTTTTTATCTGTAGTCCAGGGCTCCCTGATTGGACCCAATTAACAGTCGCAATCAGGGAGCTCATATTCTATGGGTCCACCTTGCTGAGCTTGTTTTAATCACTACAGCTGAAAAAAACTCAGCAGATCTGACAACATCTGTGGAGAGAAATCAGAATTAATGTGAGTCCAGGAACCCTTCTTCAGAACTAAAGTTTTGAAGAAGGTCACTGGACCCAAAATGTTAACTCTGATTTCTCACCAAAGATGTTGCCTGACCTGCTGAGCTTTTCCAGCAATTTCTGTTTTTGTTTCTGCAAAGCAGCATCCACAGATCTTTCATTGTTTCTATACATGTAGCAAGTCAGTCAGCATCTGTAATGACAGGTTAATGACCATGTTATATTAACCTGTCCTTCTATGTAGTGACAAACTTACTGTGCTTTTCCAACAATTTCTACTTTATCCTTGTACAAAACTTAATTTGAAAGCTTTCTGTTCACTATACTTTTTTTGGTAAAACTGAACACAATATTTTAAACATATTACGTTTTAATATTTCGCTGCCAATATATTTTCTCCATAATGCCAACATACAAAGTCTTTTGTTGGTAAATCATTTGGACATTTGAATCATAAGGCTATGATGCATTAAAAATATGAGTAGAGGAAGGGTAATCGACAATGTGTAATATGTTGTATTTCATTGATGAGGGCAGTGATTAATTGAGAAAGCCAGATGGAAACTGTGTAAGCAAAACTTAGCAGTTGAATACATAATCAGAGCCAGGGTAACAAGGAGTGGCAATGGAAAAGATCTGTTTCAGCATTACATCAAAGAAAATTATTTCCTTTGTGGCATGTTAATGGAATTCAGTTGGCTTAGGGATAAAGTTTATTGCAATGCAAGCCTTTTTACTGTTAAGCAAAATAAATTCCATTTCCTCCCTTATTATCTGAGAGCAACTCCCAACAGACTTATATGCAAAGATTGCAATGAAGGATCATAAGAATCAATGCAGAAACAAGGCAAAAACAAGGCAAAAAAAATCTAATGGTGCTTTATTTTACATTGTTATATCCAGGAATTATCATATTATGAACTTTTAGCCATATACCTTTAAAGTTTGGGCACTGTTAAGATGGCTATCATAAACCATGTGAATTTTGGCTTTTGAGCTACAAACAGTATTGAATCACATTCATAGAGTCATAGAGATGTACAGCATGGAAACAGACCATTCGGTCCAACCTGTCCATGCCGACCAGATAGCCCAACCCAATCTAGTCACACCTGCCAGCACCCGGCCCATATCCCTCCAAACCCTTCTTATTCATATACCCATCCAAATGCCTCTTAAAATGTTGCAATTGTACCAGCCTCCACCACATCCCCTGGCAGCTCATTCTATACATGTACCACCCTTTGCGTGAAAAAGTTGCCCCTTAGGTCTCTTTTATATCTTTCCCCTCTCACCCTAAACCTATGCCCTGTAGTTCTGGACTCCCCGACCCCAGGAAAAAGACTTTGTCTATTTATCCTATCCATGCCCCTCATAATTTTGTAAACCTCTCTAAGGTCACCCCTCAGCCTCCAACGCTCCAGGGAAAACAGCCCCAGCATGTTCAGCCTCTCCCTGTAACTCAAATCCTCCAACCCTTGCAACATCCTTCAAATACCTCATTAAAAATAGACATAGGTCAAGTTATTACAGAGGGCATCTGTGGAATTCATATTGTGAATTGTGCAAAGATAGACCAATATGTACAGGCTGTGAAGTTTTCAGACTGTATGGCTCTATATATACAGGTCATTCTGCGATAATGAGCATTTTGTTAATGCAAATTCACTATAATATGATTGACAATGTTTCTGTAGGGTGAGCTTATAAAGCGTGTATTGGTTATAATGCAATTTCATCCCCATTAGTTTAAATGGTACTGCTACTATATGGTTTTCTCATAACACGGGATTGCATGAGAATGGAACTATCGTGTTATAGAAAAACTGACTAAATGAAAGATCAAATCTCAATGGCCACAATCAGTTTTACCTTGAGCACAACAGCCTCTTCAATCCAAACTAGAGTGGGAGGGCCACAAAAGTGTTCACCCAGCAATCATCTGAGTAAACTGGGTATGTCAACTACACACTTATTACCCCAGGCTCCATCAGAATCATCAGTCATTAACCAGACTCTGAAACTAGCAACAAGTCATCAAGCAGGCACACACTTAACCTGGTTCCACTTTCAAAATTCACCTGAGGACCCAAGTCTAGTTATTAGACTACAAGAAGCCTCACAACTTGCTGTGCGCCTTAAATTATAGGTCTTACATTGGTCTGCATCTCCTGTCAAATTATTTTCATTGCAAATTCCTATGCTCAAATTAATCATGTACACCTATGGTTCTGTAGATATTTTGTTCCGTTTGTGGAGATGCAACAGCACCAACAGTGGCAGGATAGTGTAATATCAATGTAATACAATTAACAACGTAGTTTCTATCATGTTAAAAACCACACAACACCAGGTTATAGTCCAACAGGTCTATTTGGAAGTACGAGCTTTCGGACCGCTGCTCCTTCGTCAGGTGGCTGTGGAATGCACATAGTTCCACAACCGTGTGATGAAGGAGCAGCGCTCTTAAAGCTAGTGCTTCCAAATCAACTTGTTGGACTATAACCTGGTGTTGTGTGGTTTGTAACTTTGTACATCTGGCACCTCCACATCGTTTCTATTATGATTATGGATATAGGAATTTGAAATTTAAAAAAAGTAAAATAAAAAAGAACTTAATGGAATTATATGTGTATTCCTGTCCTTCAGCACCTGGAGATCACATTTGCTTATAACTTCCTATGTGCAGCGTGACAGGAAATTGATTGCTAAAATTTGGTTTGGTACAGTTGTTTATTAGATATTTTGATTTTACCATTGGGAACAAGAGCCATATTGAACTGGAAATGTTAATTCCGTTTCTCTCTCCACAAATGCTGCCAGATTTACTGAATTTCTCCAGCACTTTATATGTTTGGTCAACTTTACCACAGAGGCCTCTCATTTTCAAACCTCTCCTGATTCTGGCCTTTGGCTGATAACAACATCAAGGCCTTTGTTAATTACTTGCATACTGTCTTATCTCGTTGCTCTAACGCCGTTCTCCCAATAATCACAGATATTCTCCCACCACTGCTGCTTCCCAGAACATAAAGGTCTATAGTCTCAAATGTTATTCAATTGGTCAGCAACTGACTTGAATGTTCTGGCAATGCCTTGACTTTAAAGTTCTCGTCCGTATCTAAATATTCCTCCTTTAGCCTTGCTCCCTTCCTTCCTCTGTAACCTCCTTTAACCCGAACCTTCCAGTATCTCTGAACTCTGTCCTTCATGTGTGCCTGCTTTTATGTTTTTCCAACTTTGTCATCAATAACTTCAACTGCTTCGGCCTGAAATTTGAGAATTCTCTTGCTAAATTCCATTGTTCCCTTCTCTTCCTTTCAGGTGTGTTTTAATGCCTGACCATCACTTTGTTACCTGTTCTAATGTTTCATTATTTTGCTTGGCATCAAATTTTTCCTTTGAAAGACTTTTGGAGTGCTTTACAATATTGAAAGAGCTATAGAAAAAGAATGGAAGTTGTTAGCATCAACTATGTATTGACCAAAGCATCTCTTAATTTTAGTTAGTTAAATACTCAGACTATCCTAACACCACCTTGGAGAAATGGAACAGCTTCACACTCTTCCACATTAAGTATATATGTGACTCCATTAGCATTATTTGCTCCGTAATAAGCTGCTTAGTAGCATTCAATTTGGGTTCTAACAGGGTTACTCAGCTCCTGACATTATTGCAGCTTTGATCCAAAAATGGACAGAAGAGGTGAAATCCAGAAATGCAGTGAGAGTGACTGTTCATGAAAACAAAATAACATTTGACCAAGTATAGCATAAAGGATTCCTATCAAAACTAGAGTCACCAAGAATCAGGGAAATCTCCCCACTGGTTGGCGTTATTCCTGATACAAAGGAAGATGGTTGTGGTTATTGGAGCTCAATCGTCCCAGGACACATTGTAGAAATTCTTCTGGGTAGTGCCCTAGGCTGAAACATCTTCAGCAACAACCTTCCCTCCATCACAATATAAGAAGTGGTGTGCTTGCTAATGATTGCATGAATGTCCAGCACTATTCATGACTCCTCAGATACTGAAGCAGCCTGTGTCTATATGCAAAAGAGCTGGACAACATCCAGGCTTTGAATGATAAGTATCAAGTAACATTCTTGTTACACAAGTGCCAGGAAATAACCATTTCCAACAAAAGGAGATGTAACCATTGCTCCTAGTTATTCAATGGCCTTACCCACTATAACCATCAATAATGACCAGAATGTGCATCAGACATTTAAACACAATGGCTGCAAGAACAAGTCAGAGGCTAATAGTTCTGCAGCTCACTTCCTGTCTCTTCAGTGATTTATTCACCTCCAGAGTGTGATGGAATACTTTCCACTTGGCTTGCAGTTCCAACAACAAACAGGAGGCTCAACTCCATCCAGAACAAAGCAGGAAGCTTAACACCATCCAGAACAATACCATCCAGCCTGCTTTACTGGCAGCCCATCCACCAATATCAACAAGTGTTTCATTCACTATTGATATACAATGGCAGCAGTGTGTAACATCTGCAAGATTCTCCACAGCAACTCACCAAGACTCCTTCAACAGCACCTTCTAAACCCTCAATCTCTAACTCCTAGAAGAACAGGGTAGCAGATGCATATGGATTCTGCAAACCACAATCCATGCTGACTTGGAATTATCTCACAGTTCCTTCACTGATGTAAAGTTCTAACAACAGTGGATAAAGCTACACCTTATGGATTACAATGGTTCAAGAAGGCAGCTCAATAACATTTACTTCAGGGCATTTGACAATGCCAGCCTCACTGGTAATGCCATGAATAAAAAAAAATTATTAGCAATCAATTTAGTGACATATTTACTCTCTGAGTCAATGAACAATTAAAGTTATTCAAAGGCTTTTTTTGAAGGGCTGAACTTTTAGATCTTATCAACTGTACTGAATGCCAGCATTCTATGAAAAATATACGGATAAATGTTTTTTGTTGATTACCATATAGCTGTCACCATAGGTCATGTCAAAATATGCTCATGAAACTTCAGTGATGAAATGAATATTCAAAATTGCGCTATAGTGAAATGCACAGAATGTTATGAATTCAAAAATGTAATCACGGAAGTTCTAGGTTTTATTTTCTGATTACATTGAGCTTACAGCCCAGGAGACTTGTCTATAAATCCTCCCTGGGTTAGGGACGGGAAGAATTAGTATCCTTGTTTGAACTGTACACATGTGATTCACAAATTTGGCTGGTATCTGTAAGTTGTGTCATAAGGAAATAGCATCATTTTAATTCTCACTGGCCATCAGAGCACAATTCATCATCTGTTACCAGAATAAAAAATTTTAATGACAACTTGCCTTTCCCAAGGTACATTTTAAAATGGAGGTGTGTCCCAAGCAGGTCTGGAGAGAAACATTAAATGGTTGAAAGCTTCATTGAGGTAAAAGATTTTTGAAAGTTTTTTTTATAATCGACATAGCAAGGTTTGGCAAGTGATCGTCAATGTGCAGAGGTGATGTTGCTGAAAACTGTGGAGAAAAGGGCAAATATATTGTAGATCTCAGATGGTGAGCAAAAATAGAGCTTTAAAGGAATTTGGCATGGTGGGACAAAATGGATCCATGGAGAATATCTAACAGGGGATGGGGATTTTGGAATCGGTATAATGAGCATGGAGACATGAGAGGGTGGTAAGGACGGTCATGGGCAAGCAGAGCTTCTTGTCGGACAGAAAGGAAGCAGCATTCTAGATGAGTTGGCATTCAAATACAATGGAGGTCAGGAGACTGGTATGGCAAGCAATGGAGAAATTGAGCCAGGAAATGACAGAAGTGTAGATGAGACTTTTGGTGAGATGATAAATTGCTGTGTCACCAAAGTCTTACCAGACCATAGGGGCCACTGTCTTATTAGAGAGAAACAACTGAAGTTAATTTAACCTGAGGACCACGAGACCTCAGGCATGGGGTTGAGAAGGAGAGCCCTTCATGGTAACCTCAAACCGGAGATGGGAATTGAACCCACACTGTTAGCATTACACTGCTCTGTAAACCAACAATCCAGTGAACTGAGCTAAACCAATTCCCAGAGATGATCAATATGGACTGGTTGCCATGATGGGATTTGAGGGTCTGCTGAAGAAGAAACAGGACAATAAGATTATGAATCAATACCTGGGTAAGAAATGGAGAGGGTATGTGAAAGTAAATCAAAACCTCAAGTGCAATAGCTGAAGCAAAACACAATAGGCCAGACATTGTTTTCAACAATTTAATAATGGCTTTCATTATTCATCCTGCATTTAGTTGCTATTGACTATTTCTTTTCCAAGAAAAGTCACAAATGTTAATTTTATTCTGAGAGAATAAGACTCCAAACTCAATTTTTGTTGAGGGCTAGAGAGGTTATTCAATAGTAATAATTTTTCATAGCATTATATGAAACATACAAAAGCATCAGGCAATTTGATCCAACCAGTTCATGCTGGTATTTAAGTGCCACTCACACCTCCTTCCACCTTTTTTAATCTAACTGAATCAATATTGCTCATATACTTATTTAGACTTATCTTAAATGCATCTCGACTACACACTTCAAGCACTCAGTGTGCATTCTCACTATTCTCTGAGTAACAAATTTCTTCTGAATTCTCTATTTTACTTCTTGCTCACTGCCTTATATCAATGGCCTCTAGTTTACCCCTTCCCTGTTCTTCACCTTTATTTTCTGATTTGCAGGCTTGCTTGGGCCTGGTGTGTTCAGTGGAAACTGACCTACTGCTCTAATCATCAAGAAAGTTCAGTGGATCACAAGGCAATCAGTTTGTTAAGAGCTGACCGATGAGCTTTGTATTGTCTCACAAGCATGAATAGCAGAGATCCACATTGCCAGGAGCTCCCTGTCAATCAGAAGTTAAGTGGTTTTCTTATGCTTCTGCATTAGGGTCACAGGCATGTAATCAGGAGGATTGGGAGCAATGGCATGGGAGTGGCTTTCAGAAATAACCTTTACCCACCCATCTGCGGCTTTAGCCTGAGGCAGATGAAGACCCACCCCCCCAACCCCCACCCCCTACAAACCACCTCTCCCCACCCCACCCCTTGAACCTAGCTGGCAAGTCGTCCTGGTTTCCCCGTTGGGAAAGTAGCCTTTTTTCTCACCTGATGGGGAGGCAGTTTTATTTTATTTTATCAAATGGTACAAAATACAAACAAACAGTTAATAGTGAACAATATGCAGCAGTTTACAAGAAACAACAATTTACAGGGGAAAGGGGCAGCAGGTCAAACCGCAAACCCTACCATAAAACCAGTGCACAGGGAAATGAGGATCCACCTCACATCCCACCTTAGATTATCAAAAAGGAAACAGTAAATGCACACGTACACAAAACAGTCTGATAAACCGCACAATAAAACACTGCATACATCACTGACACGCCTGACAACTCAGCAGTCCAGCCGTCCCCCCCACCCCATGCCACCTCCGACTCTCGTTCCACCCCTTGCTCCTTCTGGGTTCAATTCTGTCTCCCTGCTATAGGAAAGATATTGTGAAACTTGAAAGGTGTCAGAAAAGATTTACAAGGATGTTGCCAGGGTTGGAGGATTTGAGCCACAGGGAGAAGTTGAATCGGCTGAGGCTGTTTTCCCAGGAGCACCGGAGGCTGAAATGTGACTTTATAGAGATTTATAAAATCATGAGGGGCATGGATAGGATAAATAGACAAGATTTTTTCCAAGGATGGGGGAATCCAAAATTAGAGAGCATAGGTTTAGGACTGGGGGGAAAGATTTAAAAAGGATCTGAGGGTCAACTTTTTCACACAGAGGGTAGTATGTGTGGAACAAGCTGCCAAAGGAAGTAGTGGAGGCTGGTACAATTACAGCATTTAAAAGACATCTGGATGGGTATGTGAATAGGAAGGGTTTGGAGGGATATGGGACAAATTCTGGCAAATGGGACTAGATTAATTTAGGATATCTGGTCAACATGGATGAGTTGGACCGAAAGGTCTGTTCCTGTGCTGTACATCTCAATGACTCTATTCAGCACCCTCCTTTACAAAGTATACTACTTGAGAGAGAGAGAAACTCTTTTGTAAATTAAATGAGCTATTAATTAATGTCTGCTTATAATTTGTTGCGCTCCTTTTCAATGTTGACTATACTTTTCAATTAGATGTTTCGTCTCAAATCTAGAAATTGTGTCTTTAATGCCAAAATCTAAATTGGAAATATGAATTGGACTAACACTCATATTTATAGGACCCTACTTCCCCCACCACTCTGCACATTTCCCCTACCCCTTAGTAGCTTTTTACTTATTGTGCTGTTGAAATCTCAATACTCCTAGTTGCAAACACACTAACCTTTTCAGTTGGAATTATTGTAGGAGCACTGATTAAGTGCCTAAAACTTATATCATTACAGTGATTTCAGTGCCAACCCTATTAGCAAGTCCTGCAATAGCAACGCCTATGCAAGAGCAAGGTATAAGAACATAAGAACCAGGAGCAGGAGTAGGCAGTCCGGCCCTTCGAACCTGCTCCACTCTTCAATAAGATCATGGCTGCCACCCAGGTTGATAGGGCTGTTAAGAAGGCATACAGTGTGTTAGGTTTCATTGGTAGAGGGATTGCATTCCAGAGCTGCAAATTCATGCTGCAACTAACCAAAAGGCTAGTGCGACCACACTTGGAATATTGTGTACTGTTCTGGTCGTCATATTTCGGGAAGGATGTGGAAGCATTGGAAAAGGTGTAGAGGTGATTTACCAGGATGTTGCCTGATCTGGAGGGAAGGTCTTCTGAGGGAAGGCTGAGAGACTTGGGTCTGTTCTCATTGTAAAGAAGAAGGCTAAGAGGGGATTTGAT
>NC_057740.1:27759368-27778462 GCF_004010195.1 Chiloscyllium plagiosum | reverse complement strand
ATCAGTCATGATCTCATTGACTGGCTGAACAAGCTTGAGGAGTTAAATTGCCAACCTTTGCTTCTTTATTATTGTTGTTTTGTGGGGAAAAGATCACATGAAGCCTTGACTGTGAATATCAATTTACAATTTCATCCTCATATAACTCAGTTGGTTTCTTGAGAAAAGTGAATTGTTACCCTTAAATATAATCATATTAAAATTTGGGTGCATCATTTTAACATTGCAGTTTATAGAATTCAACCACATCAAACTTAGTCCAACTTAGATTTCCATGAGTCTATCATGACCAGGATCATATCTGAGAGAATCTTTCTTTTTCTTTTGATATCTGCATTGAAATCCATTCCATCTATGATGGTAGGTTTAATCTGCTCACATTAAAGATCCCATTTAAAAAGCATTTTAATCTATAGCTCTGATGTGGAATTCCTTGATGCCGGAAGCACATTGTATAAAAGTTTTCACATTTTTAATGACTTTGGTACACGAAGATTTTTCTCTGTTCCAGAGATAATAGATTAAGTTTAAAAAATGTTCTTTCTTAACTCAGTCTTAAATCACATCAGGCCCTGTTCCCCTATCACCGAGGAGCTCACTGACTTGTGGTGACTGCAGGTCATGCAACATCTTGTTTTTGAAACTCTCACCACTGTTTTCAAACTTCTCCAAGGGCTCACCAATGACCATCTCTGTAATATTCTCTAGCCTTGTGGGATATTGGTGCTCCCCTAATTCTGGTCACTTGGAGTGTTTCTAATTATAATTACTCCACTGTTGGTGACTGTACCTTCAGTTAATTAAGGCCCATTCTCTGGTATTCCCTTTCTTGCACCTCTCTGTCACTCTAACTTGCTTTGCTCCTTTAAGATGTTCCTTACAATGACTTCTTTGACCAAGTTTTTTTCGTCACCTGATTCAATATTTCTTTATGTGACACAGTGAAATGCTTCAGAATGCTCCTTTCAAGCACCTTGGGACATTTTGTTATGTTTATGGCATTATATAAGTATAAGCTGTTGTTACTGTTTCACACAAACTTTCAAGAAACACACTCCAAGCCTATAATTTTCTTCCATGGTTGGCTGATCAACTTCTACCAAAGTGACATTCTTGATGGTCTGCTTCCAGTTTCTGTCGAAACCGATAGCAGTAAAACTAGTTTTTCCAAAGTAGTAGTAGTTTCAGACACCCACAGTACTGTTGCAGGTTTAACAGCACACTGGGTTCGTACCAAATAACACACCTAAACAAGGCAGATAAAGTCCCCTTTCTCATTTCAAAGATACAAAACAGAGTGGATGAACGCAACTTTCCGTGCAAAACAATTTCACTCCAGTGTAATGTAATTCAATGACAGTATTGTTGCATTCCCTGGATCCAGAAACAGTGCATTTGTTGTACCAGCTAACAATGAGGTAAATGGCATGTTGACATGCAACTTGAAGGAAACCATCAAACATCAGCATAGAGCAAAATGAGGTTACAGTAAAAGGAATTTTCATTACAAATGGTAAACATTAGTAAGGCAGATTCTGCAAGCCCATTCATCCTTTACACTCCAGAATTATGTGCACAGTTTGGACACCAGGTACATTTTCAAGTCTGAAAGGTGATTGCAGGTCTAATTTGCTTTTGTTTTAATACTTCACAGTATTCGTCTGTGTTTTGCTTACACCACATATTAAGGGGATATACTCTTCCACAATCTCACTGTCACCATTGTTGACCACACTGTCCTTTTCCATTGTATGCAAAGACCACAAATCCTTGCAATGCTCTCTGACAGTCTCCATGACTTCCATACAAATGAAAGGCAGAAATAAATAGCAAAAAAAGCGTGAAAGTTCTCCAGTTAGAGAGAGACAATGTTAACGTGACTTACTATTCCTGTAGTCTGTCCCACCTTCACATCAGTGTCAAGGAACAAGGGTCAGCATGCTCAGTCCTAAGTCAGAGGGTCATGACTATAAGTCCCACATCAAAATCCTGAGCACAAACAAAGCGAAGGCTGACACACCAGTGCAGTACTGTGGGAGTGTTGCTATGTCTGAAGTGCTGACTTTAAACTAAGACGTTAAACTGAAGCCATGTCTTCTGTCTCAGGTGGATGTCAAAATCATTATAATAACTATTTTGAAGAAGAGCAGAAGAGCTCTTTCTGGAGCCCAGTCAAAAGTGTATCCATCAATCACCATTACATGAACAAATCATCTGGTCATTCTCACACCTTTGATTGTGGGAGCATGCTGTGTACAAATTGACTGCTCCATTGCCTACATTAAAGCAGTGACTACATTGTGGAAGTATTCAATTGGCTGTAAAGCTCTTCGGGGTGTCCTGTGATCATGAAAAGATTCTGTTCTTTGGTTTTTTTTTGCTGAAGGCTTTGGCATCAACTAAGGCACAATGGGAGCATTGTTTGGAACTTCAGGGTACTTCTGCCCCATTTTAAGTTCCTCATTGCCTCTTTGAAGCTGCAATGTCATTCCAGCTGCTGCAGTTTCACTGCCTTAATGGGCTCCCCGCTATGGTCGTAAGAAAATTGCTCAGAGTCACCTCATACCGACCCAGAAGTAAAGGGCTGGACTGGCAGGGATTCGGATAAGTGGCCAGATGTCCGACCTGACAGGAACTCTCCTTTGAAATCTTTGCATGGACTGATTCAAAGTAATGTCTGCTTGTTCTTTCCTTCTTGTAGGTCCCACTATCAGCAGATTGGCTGACGTCATATGTCAACCTTCCCTTCCTTGGTCTCCTTCAAACATCCACTAGGCACACTGAGTCTTTGTGAATTTAATCCTGAGAAGCACCCAGTGCTGCTGAATTGCTCATTGATGCTGCAAGATGGTTGATGTCAAATTATCATCAATTACACATCCCAACCAACTTTTCCATCCAATAGACTCAGACACTGAGAATTAAGGTTGCAACTCCATTCTATTGAAGTTCATCTTAAGTGTGAAATAGCAAAACAGATTAATTTGCAATGATTCTTTGATAGCGAACTCACTCCCTGCTCAATAGCACCTCAGAGGGATTTCAAACTATTGCAAACATATCATAGGTATTACTTTCAGCATCCTTTAGTAAGGAATCATAGAACAATGCAGCATAGAAAGAGACTACTTTCCCCATCAAATCTGAGCTCCCAATGCCTTAAATCTGTCCTTTTGTTATCAATACTTCAGTCACTGCAAACTGATCTCTTTAATTATTGAATTGAAACACTTCATGATTTTAAACCTGATCCAATCTCATCTGAATCTTCCCTGTTCTAAGATGCTTCTCCAGTCTGTCCACACTACAATTCCTATCTCTCTCCATTTTTAAATTATTTCTTTCTTCTAAACCTTCACCTGGTTTCTGCTTCTAGGTGTGAGTTAAGCTATTTAAAGATGCAGTAACTATGAAGTGAGCTATTTGGAGACACATAACACAAACTGTGCTATTTAAAGACATATGCAGAACAAGACAAACCTGCAAATAGATTGTGCAATGTGTAATACACTAACAATATGAAGTAACCTTTTACCTATATATGTTGCATATGTCACTGCAAACATTCCATCTCCCAAGACACACCTGTGTCTAGATCTAAACCACTCCTCAGAGAGATAGTGACGATATAAGAGTTCGACCAAAGGTAACTTATTTACTTTCTCCAGAAGGCAGATTCATCACTTGTGTAAAAACTCTCCTAGACTTTAAAGACAATCACTTTTACCGAAACCTTTCACCTTCTTTACTCTCCAGGAGGCATAACTTTGTCTGCCATGTGGTTCTCTGAGCTCCAGCACCTCCAGCAAATGAAAGGAGATTGAAACAAAGAACTTGAATTCATATAGAACCTTTCACATCCCCGAACATCCCAAACTGCTTCAATAGCTAATTATCGTTGTCAAATGTAAACTTAGATAGTAACCGTTTCTGATTTATTCCATTGCAGTGGGTATAACAGATTAAGACTGTATACATCTTTGCTTAACAGCCACCCTCAGTCAGATTCAGTTGCTTAATAAAAATCCGGATTGGCTGTTTCTCCTGTCCTGTGCCAAACATCATGGGATCCAGTAGCAGCTGGGACAGAAGCCAAATGTTAAACCGGAGATCAGCACAACCAGGGATTATTTCCATTCTGAACCGTTAGGCCTCAAATTTTGGAATGGCCTCCATAAGCCATCTCCATCTCTCTTGCTCTCTCATTGTTCCTTGAAGACTCTCCTTAAAGCCTTTTTGTCCAAGCCTTCTCCTTGTGTGCTACAGTGTCAAATTTAGTCTAATAATTCCTGAAGAGTTCCTTTGGATTACTTAAAGGCACTATATGAATGCAAGTTGTTGTTACGGAAAGAATAAACATCAATACGCTAAACATTACCACAGAACTCACAACAACAAAGTCTTAAACTGGAACGAGTACATAAAAACATTTTGAATTACCTTACATGGAAAGTAGAGAACGTAAAGATTGCATTGTATCTTTCTGTTCTGTACATTCCTATGTTTCGATAAAAAACGTAGGGAAGGTGGTAGCCTATTGGTATTCTCACTGGACTCATAATCCAAGACCCAGGCTAACGTAGGTTCAAATTCTGCCCTTGCAGATGGTGAAATGGGATTTTAATATTTAAAAGAAAAGGAATTAAAAGCCAGCCTAATGGCTTTCATGTAACAAGCTTTGTCCAGTAATCTCCTTTGGGAAAGGAAATCTGTCATCCTTACCTGATTTGGCCTACATGTGACTCCAGACCTACAGCAGTGGAATTGACTCTTATCTGCCCTCTGAAATGGCACTCATAAGCCACTCAGTTCAAGGGCAACTGACACCCACATTCCACAAACAAAATCTAAAAATACCATATAAGGCAGTCTTTTCGAAAAAATCTGTTTCTAAACCTGCACTATTTAAAAAAAACCTCCTCATTGGTTGACAGCTGTCGATTTTCGATGTGTTTTATACAGCAGAATGATAGAAGGATATAAACAGTGTTTTCAAAGCACTAAAAGCTGCTCCCAGTGACTGGAAATTTTCCACTTTATAAATTGCATTTCCTGTCTCGATAGAGTGATAAAATGAATTGGTGCTGTGCATATCTATACACAGTTATCTGTACCCTGGAGTTTCCCCTAAACTCAAGTCTTATCTAAACCTCCCCCAGTTCATCCAGTACTGGAAATACCACCTATAGATTTAGGGAGTGGCAGATTCACCAATCAGGGCAAAAATATTAATCAAATTATCATTGTACAATCTCTTCAGTAATTTTCATTGCAGGAGGACAACTCTTAAAACACTGACTGCTTTGCTGCTTTAAATCTGATGCAATTAATGGATTGGGACAAATTATTTTCATCTTGAATAGCTTGCTTCACTTTTCCTCCATTCTCTTCACAACGATATTCCCTTCTGCTAAACTCTCCTTCCTGTGTTCTAGCTGGTTGGTGCTTAATGCCTGGGAGGTAAAGATGAAATACACCCACTGTGTCAGAATCAAAGTTGATTCTGTACATGAGAGATTGTGACTGTGTTGCTAAGCAGTAAACAAGGTCAAATGTACAGATTTCAAAATGTAACATATTGTGTAATTCACAGGAAACTGACACAGCTACTCAAGTAACAGTAATGAATGAGTTTGCCCGGGATTTCAATTATTATCCACTAAGTGATACGTACAGGATACCATGACCTGCTGTGGCACATGTTGAAACAAATACACAGGAGTACTTGGGCCAGAGTGCAACTCCAGAGAGTTCAGATGGGTCATATTGCAAAAAACACAGTTTACCATATTGTTTGAAGCCACTTGAACCATTTGATCTGATACATCCCGGACTTGAGTCTATTATTTAAAAACAATGCAGAGGAAGGAGTTTTATTCCATTTTTGGCAAATTAGTTTTTTGTTTGCAATAATTATCATGTTGGACAATAGCTTTTCCAATTTGAACTCGTACCATTAAAAAAAATTCATTTTACAGCATAATGCAGGGAAAAAACAACCATAAGACTGCATATTGTACTGTCCTCCAGCTATAGTTCAAATCAAGTAATTTAGATTAGATTACATTACAGTGTGGAAACAGGCCCTTCGGCCCAACAAGTCCACACTGACCCGCTGAAGCATAACCCACCCATACCCCTACATTTACCCCTTACCTAACACTACGGGCAATTTAGCATGGCCAATTCACCTGATCTGCACATCTTTGGACTGTGGGAGGAAACCGGAGCACCCGGAGGAAACCCACGCAGACACTGGCGCTGTGAGGTAGCAGTGCTAACCACCGTGCCACCGTGCCGCCCACAGAGTGATAGATGCAAAACATTTTGCCCATTTTTGATAAACAAAAATACTGATAGAGTCAAAGAGCTGTATAGCATGGAAACAGGCCCTTCAGATCAACTTGTCCATGCTGACTAGATATCTGAAGTTAATCTAGTTCCATTTGGTCCATATCCGTCTAAACCCTTCCTATTCATAAACCCCTCCAGGTGCCTTTTAAATGTTGTAATTGTACCAGCCTCCACCACTTCCTCTGGCAGCTCATTCCATATATCCATACTGCATAAAATAGTTACCCCTTAGATCCCTTTGAAATCTATTCCCTCCCACCTTAAGTCTATGCACTCTAGCTTTGGACTCCCCCACACCAAGAAAAAGACTTTGCCTATTTACCCTATCCATACTCCTCATGATTTTATAAACCTCTATAAGGTCACCCCTCAGCATCTGATGCTCCAGGGAAAACAGCCCCAGCCTATTCAGCCTTTCCCTATAGCTCAAATCCTCCAACCCTGGCAACATCCTTGTAAATCTTTTCTGAACCTTTTCAGGTTTCACAACATCATTCCTATGGGTGGGAGACCAGAATTGTACGCAGTGTTCTAAAAGTGCCCGAGCCAATATCCTGTACAGCTGCAACATGACCTCCCAACTCCTATGCTCGATGCATTTACCAATAAAGGCAAGCATACTAATTGCCTTCTTCATTAACCTGTCTACCTGCGACTCCACCTACAAGGAACAATGAATCTGCTCTCCAAGGTCTCTTTGTTCAGCAACACTCCCCAGGACTTTACCATTAAGTGTATAAGGTAAAAACAATGACTGCAGATGCTGGAAACCAGATTTTGGATTAGTGGTGCTGGAAGAGCACAGCAGTTCAGGCAGCATCCGAGGAGCAGAAAATTGACATTTCGGGCAAAAGCCCTTCATCAGGAATAAAGTCCGATGAAGGGCTTTTGCCCGAAACGTCGATTTTGCTGCTCCTCGGATACATACGTCCTGCCCTGTTTTGCCTTTCCAAGATGTAGCATCTCACATATATCTAAATTATAAACTCCATCTGTCACTCCTTGGCCTGTTGGCCAGTCTGATCAAGGTCCCGTTGTACTCTGAGGTAACGTTTTTCACTGTCCACTACACCTTCAATTTTGGTGTCATCTGCAAACTTACTAACCATATCTCCTATATTCACATCCAAATCATTTATATAAATGATGTAAAGCATGGATCCAGCACTGATCTTTGTGGCACACTGCTGGTCACAGGCCTTCAGTCTGAAAAGCTATCCTCCACCACCAACATCCTCTGTATTCTACTTTCGCACCTGTTCCATATCTGAATGTCTAGTTCTCCCTGTATTCCATGTGATCTAACCTTGCTAGCCAGTCTACCATGTGGAAACTTGTCGAGTGCCTTACTGAAGTCCATAGAGATCACTTCCACTGCTCTGCCCTCATCAATTCTCTTTTTTATTTCTTCAAAAAATTTAATCAAGTTTCCACTTGTAACCACCAGACATCTCAAGGCACTGCTGTATTGTAAGACATGAACAGCAAGCTTCCATTAATAAGAACTTGACAATGATCAGGTAATCTGATTTTGTGGTATTGATTGAGCGACCAATTTTGCCCAGGGGTAACTTCCCAACTCTTCCTGAAAACAGTGAGATGTGGACAGGTCCTCGGTTTAATGACTCACCCAAATGACAGCACTTCCAACAGGACTCTTACAGTTCTGCACTGGAATATCAGGCTGGATTTTTCTGCTCAAGCCCTGGAGGAGGTTTTAAAACCAGGGCTTTGTGACTCCAAATCTCCAACTGAGCTATAATGAGTATGCAAATGATAAGTCAGCATGCAAATGATAAATCAGCTAACAAACTTACTAACAGTATAGCTTCTTAAAAGTTACCATTGAATTGTTCATATTGTAAAGAATTCACAGGAAAAGTTTGTTTCATAGATTCCCTACAATGTGCAAACAGGTCTTTTGGCCCATCAAGTCCCAACCTTCCGAACAGCATCTCACCCAGACTCACATCCCGACCCTGGCCAGTCCACCTAAACTGTACATCTTTGGACTTGGAAGGAAACAGGAGCACCCGGAGGGAATCCATACAGACAAGGGGACAATGTGCAAACTCCAGGCAGTGCCTGAGGCTGGAATCAAGTCCAGGGCCCTGGCATTGTGAGGCAGTAGTGCTAACCACTGAGCTACCATGCTGCCCCAATGGGTATAATTTTCAGAACAGCATAACGTAGAATCCAAGTCACTGAGAAACAGAGGAGATAATCAACTGCTAAAGATAGTGCAGCAAAAGTCTCAAGAATGAATCCTCGTGTGAGAGAATAGAACACTATGAAAGACTGGATCAACTGAAACTTTTCAGACAAGAGGAGTCTGAACGTTGAACATATAGAAATGCACAAGATAATCATTATGCCTTACTGGGGCCGCGTGCCAGAATTCAAGCCCTGTTACGCCCAGAATCGACACACAAGTTAAATAGTTTATAAAAGTACATAAAGTCCCACAATTTGCCTGTGTTTTAGACCCAGGTTGACGGAAAGCATGGATCAGCTTTCAGTACTTAAGAAATGCTATTATTTATTACAAATCAATTAACTCCAACTACAGATAAACATTTATAAACCAACGACATGGTAACTCTATTAATCAAAACTCTATTCCTATTATAAAAGTCCCCTACATACATATACAGACATACAGGAGCACAAAGGAAATGAGTATTATAGATGGCGGAAAAAGCTAGGAAGGCAGTTCAATGGACCCTGTCCACAGATGGAGATCAGCCCTTTGACTTGTCAGGACTTCCTACTCCTTGGTTTTCCTTCTCCAGATTCTTTCACTTGTTTGTAAGAAGCGCAGGGTGACTATTTAACCCTATAAAATCTCAGACTTATTGCTTAAAAGGCACAGCTTACAGCAACTAAAAAGAAGAAATAAACTGGGTTTCTTTTGGCTGAGGTGTTTTTGTCACTACAGAGTAAAAGACAGTTGCTTTTTCAGGGGTCCAATTGCTTCTGAACAAACATTCACACCCATAAGCTGTTCATGGAAGCCAATCACGCAGGTGTTGGCAGGCAGAAGGCTTTTGTCATTGAGAACTGATCACCATTCAACCAGCTACCTGTTGCCAGCCAATACATATACAATTCCCTTTCACTACTTCCAGCTCATTTATAGTAACATCCCTGACTGCTTGAACAAATAGCAGTGTAAACAGTCCTTACAAAGAGAGTTGGTAACTTTGATTTTTCACAATCATTAGTTTAAAAACACTTGTTTTCCCATTTTAGTGCATAATCAAAAATACTGAAAAATAAAAAGATATATAAAATAGCTCCACAGAGGCCAGTATCCCATCACCAGGTTACCCTTTATTTACACATGAACAGTGCTTGACATATTACTGCCTCACAATGAGTCAGGCATTGGAGTTTCAGTATCTCTGACATTCACCCTTTTTATCTGACAGCCAGGACTTCCTGTTTGGATCAGATTAACAGCCCCAATCAGGGATCACACATTGTATTATGTCCAGCTGGCTGAGCTTGTTACAATCACGACAATACAGTTTTTAAGCCATGGAGAATGTTCAAAGAAAGTTACAACAATAATAAATAGGACAGTTTGAAGCCAGTAAAACATTACTTTTGGACTGATAGCTGGACATCCCTAACACACCGAGTGATTAACACTTGAACGAGTGTTTTGGAGGCAAAAATCCCTGGAACGGTTTAAAAAAGGTATCATTGTGAGAGTGGAGGATTGTAAGATATTTGTGGATGGATGGATCAAAGAAAAAGTGATAGAATTCAACTTCTTTTAAGACAGTAGATTCTGAGATAAGGTCCCAATCCAGGGTTTGAGTTATGTGGAGAGAAGGCTGGATAGGTGGGATTGTTTCACTGGGGTGTAGGAGGTTGAGGAGTGATCGTATAGAGGTTTATAAAATCATGAGGGGTAAAGATAAGATGAATGGTAGGTGTCTTTTCCCTAGGGTGGGGGATTGCAAGACTAGGGGGCATATTTCTAAGGTGAGAGGAGAAGGATTTAAAAAAGTAATGAGGGTCAATTTTTTCACACAGAAAGTGGTTTGTGTGTGGATTGAACTTCCAGTGGAAGTGGTGGATGTGGGTACAGTTGCAATATTTAAAAGACCTTTAGATAAGTACATGAATAAAAAATGTTTGGAGGGATGTGGGCCAAGCGCAGGCAGGTGTGACTAGTTTAGTTTGGGATTATGGTCAACATGAACTGGTTGGACTGAAGGGTCTGTTTCCGTGCTGTATGACTCTATGACTGAAATACAAGACCTGGGCTGACATTCAAGTGCATCACTAAGAGAGTACTGCACCATTGGAGGTGAACATTAAACTGACAACCCATTTACCTTCTCAATAATTGGCATACTTTGAAAGGGAGTTCTGACCAATATCTATCTCGCAACCAAAATCATTTAAAAAAACACGGCTATTTGATTGCCACTACATTGTTGTTTGGTCGGTGTACAAATGATCTGCTATATTTTCTACTTTATTACAGACCACCTTTTATGCTGTAATCATTATAAAGTGCCTTTGAATATCCTGAAGTCAGGGATAGGCACTTTCTTTTCTTCCTAAGATTGTCCAAAATGTATACACTGTCTTTATTTACGCGATGATTTTGTAGCTTTGATAAACTGCTTTATCGGTTACTGCATCAATTGAAAATATAATCTTTGCTCAGTCCCTTCAGGTAGAAGATTTCTTTTCTGTGACTGTCACAGCAAACTCTTATACAGACTTATAATAAAATAATGTATTGTTTCTTTCTATTTTTGCTAATAAGTGTGAATTGGTGGTTGAAATAGGACTAATTCAGAAGAGTTACTTACCTCTTCCCAGTCCACCCCTTGTGTTCCCTTTGTCCCATTCCTATAATTTTTACTGAACACATGACAAAGTTCTGCCACACAAAATTCCAGTGCTGGGTCATGAGATCATGATGACATGTTAAACATTGGCTTGTGTTAACATAATAAATTCAAATTAACATGTAACAAGATGGACGATGCTGCAGTGCTCATTTCCTCATCCTAGCCCTAACCTGCACATCTGAGGCTCAAATTGTCTTCCACTGTCTCACCAAATTCCCATTTGGCCTACTCACTCACACCACTCTTTGACCATGATCTTTCATGACTGGCAACATTCTTGTACTCAGTAGGCTTGCAAATGCTAATATGCTTCGGCCCAATTGACAGAAATGTACACCAAAGTAATTTTGTGACTGTTTTGCAATTTAAAATCTCATCATGGGATGAGAGCATCACTAGCTAGACCATCATTTATTGCCTATCTCTAACTACTCTTGAGAAGGTGATGGTAAGCTGCCTTCTTAAACCACTGTAGCCTTTGGTTGTAGTGCTGTTAGGAAGGGAGTTCTAGGATTTAGACCCAGTGACAGTAATACAGTTGCGAGTCAGAATGGTATGCGGCTTGGAGGGGACCTTGCAGGTGGTGACGTACTCATGTATCTGTTGCCCTTTCCTTCTTGATGGTCAAGGTCACATGTTTGGAAGGTGTTGTGGTACGTGACTGCTATCCATCTTATAGAGGGTACACACTGTTGCCACTGTGCATCAGTGGTGAAGGACCTGATTTCCCCCCACTTTATATGTCTTTTTACCCTCATTCAGATATTTCTTTCAAATTGATGGAATTGTAATGGTTGCTATCAGTCACAGTCACAACGGTAAGCCAGAAACTCCCAGTGTAAACACACTGTGAATGCATTCCAGTGTGCCACCTAATGGCTTAACAAGTAACTGCATTACTTGGTTTAACACTGAGCCACAGAGATCAGGGAACTCACAGTTTCATTCCCAGAACTGTGATGAACCAATTATTTATTGCTCTCAGGAAGGGTAAATCAACCAGGTATCCCCCTCTCAAATACTTACCAGTGCCAGACAAGGGTTGACAAGACATCTGAAACTGGAGCAGGCTGTTCTAAGTACAGTACTTGGGTGCACCTTCTCCACCCCCTAGACCACCCACATCCAGAATCTTGCCCATCAAATGATTACAAAGATGAGTCAAAGGTTGCCTAATTATCACATCAATGATATTGCTTTGTATACATTAAAGCCACATCTGAGATGCTCACAATTGGTATCACACCATCAAGTCCAGCAGGTGGACGGGGGAGGGAAATAGGTTCCTGGTTTCATCTCTGCTAGAAGCAAATTGTGTGTAACCCAGTGGCTCCCACTGAATGTGAAGTTTTGCTTGAACTGACCAAGACGAACACCCGCTGACCATAAATCAGGTCCTCAATGACAGCTCTTAACTTGTCTTTGCTTTGTGTGGCTTCTGTTTATATTTTTCGCATGGTCCCTTTAAGATTGCCACACATGTAGTGTGGAGACATATTAAAGGGATCAGTGCTGATAAGTGGCATATTCCTGACTGCCACAGAGCCACACAGCTGGGAGAAATCATTAATCTTGGTCAGGGCATGTGACATGTTCATGTCCATCACAGAGAAATCTCAAGCCTCAGCTCCTCTTCATCCCTCATGACAATGACTACATCTGGAGTGACTGCAGCTGAGTGTTTTTCATCATTCCTGGCTTTCAGGACCCAGGAAAATAAAAAGTGAAGTGATACAGCAGAAGGTGAGTAGCTTGCTATCACTTGCTGTTCAGACTGATACACTACTGGAAGGTGATTGATTGACACTGATGGAACTGTCTCACAGTATGAATCAGCATATTCACAGATGGAATTAACCTGGGAAAAAATAGTAGCTTTCCCCTTGTGGTCAGGTGACGCGAAGGCTAATATTAAGAAACATTAAGACTCTTACAGTTGTGAAGTGAATGTCATCATTAACCAGTAAAATATTGAGGGATTTCCTTTAGTTTGATCTTTAGTAATACCTGTACCTGTGACTCTTTGCTCCACAGATTGAACTATTACATTCTCTGACTGTATGTGCCACAAGCAGGCACAAGAGCTGAAGGTAGAAACTTGCACTGGGGTTTGAAGCAAAAACCTTTATACCATTCTCTTTACAAAGGTATAAGCAGGTGCTAACTGCATTGTTTTGCCAAACCCCAAATACATCAAATTAAAATCAGAGCATGGCAAGCATGAAACTGAGCTTGCTAATATGAGAGGAATTGCGGAATTCTAAAAAAAGAGGAAGCATTGTCTCGTCAGAGGGGAATAAAAAGCAAGTTGACTCAGAAAATACTCCCTTTTGTGGGGTCTGGGAGTGAGATAGGAGCCCAGGCACATAAACGTGTTTAGGTTATCTTGGGAGATTCAGCACTTGATGATAATAAGCAATTTATAACCAGTCAAGATTTGCTTGCAATATCATTCCTGGGGATGGCAACTTCGGTGGGAGAGGAGGCTTTTTTTTGATGTTTTATCAGATGACCTCCCAGCAACCTTTGTTTTTATCTGTCACTGATCAGTCACCATGCAGCAGCCCTGCTTTCATCAGGATTCTTTTATCTGATGCAATGATGCTATGTTGGTTACCACAACGTATAGACGTGGGTAATGTGGCATTGAAAGATTCAACAGATACTTATTACAGTTCCTGATGCGTACCAATTTTACAGTCACTTTTTAGCTAATATTAAGCTATTCATTTCCAACAAATAGCACACTTTCACCCACATGTCAGGCTTCTCATGGCCCCAGTTAAGATGGAATCTGAGAGTTTTATGCCCTCAGGTCACATGCTGTGTCTCGCTTAAAGGTATACTGCATACTAAACATGAGACATTAAAAAAATATTTTTATAACTGATAAGGAGAATTGAAGAGTAACCTTATTTTAATGATTTTTCTTTGGGGTTCCTTGCAATCTTTAATTCCTGGACAATCCAAAAGAGTTGGCAACTCTAATCAGAGTACTAACAACCTACCATATAAAAATGGACGGTGTCATCTATAGATAGAATAGGTCATACTTGCAATATAATTGTGAGCTAGGTAGCACAAACTACATGAATCGTAGAATCCCTACAGTGCAGATGGATGCTGTTCGACCCATTGAGTCTGCACTGACCCTCCAAAGGCCATCCCATCCAGATTCACACCCCACCCTATTCCCGTAACCCTGCATTTATCATGGCTAATACACTTAGCATGCACATCCCTGGACACTGCGGGGCAATTCAGCAATCTGTCTAACCTGCACATCTTTGGACTGTGGAACAAAACCGGAGCATCCAGCAGAAACCCACGCAGATATAGGAAGAATGTGCAAACTCCACACAGACAGTCACCCAAGGCTGGGTCCCCCACTGCTGTGAAGCAGTAGTGCTAACCACTGAGCCACCTCCCAAATTACTTTAAGTTTCTCAAAATGCTCTTTCTCTTTCATTTGCACGTGTAAATATCAGGTCAAAGTTTATAATTGTTTCCATGTGGGTTGGTGTAAACTTCCTGCCACACTCTTAAAGCCACAATTGACCTTTGAACCGTACATGTGGAGAATGTCAATGTAAACCTTTATCACTGCCTGAAAACGATCACATGACTTTTTTCTACAAAAAACAACCTGAGAAGACCCATCTTAATTTGATCTGCTTGTTTTATGCTTTCAGTCAAAGGCAAAATATATTCAAGAGTTGTACCCACCTACAATCTCTTTGAAATAAAATGTTATAAAAATACTTTACCGATATTTCAATTTCCTTGATTTTCCTGCCTCACACAGACCTGTCAGCGTGGATCTATTCTTGGGCCAGTCTCTTCACTTTGAATTTCTTCAAAAGAAGGAAGAAATTCCCAGCTCTGAAGATGTGGGTAACTCATTGAGAGGTTTAGTTTATTATGGGATAGCAGCTTGTATCAATTAGACAGCAAACATTAAGGATATTGAATTAGTGATAAGTAACAATTTTCTGAGGACATATTTTTCAATCAATTATGGGGAAGATATTTGGATAGAGAACATTAACCTTTATTTCTTTCTCCTGAAACAGTACTAGTTCCACTATTTGATATGATCAACAACAGTGACAATGTTGGAATGGAACGAGGATCCAATAAACATCTGTACTGACAATGACCCTTACACATTGAGCATAATAGCACAAAACCATTCCACATGCAATAAAATTTGCAGAGAGAGAGAGAGGAGAGGCAAAATCAGCAAATAACCTTCATGGAACTCTAATTATCTTTAAATGCTAAATTAATACATAAACCAAAACAAAAGTATTTCATAAATAATTACTACATTCTTTTAGTATTTCAAAACCTTTAGAAATTCCCCTGGTGACACCTGTCGACAGAAGAAGGTATTACAAAACTAACAGCTGCTTTGACATTAAAAATCCTGAGCACGTATTTCATTCTGATGCTAAAAATACAGCAGTAACCAAGTTATGTTAACTCTTACCTGACACAGATCTCTGGACACTGTTGTTCCTATATGTTGTACTATGACAACACTTCTATAAAAATATTTCAGATACTTTGTCAATAAATAATATTGAACATACACTCAACTCGTTCTGTGACTTCACACAATTTGCATAAAATGTGAAAATATGAATAAAAGAAGATGTTTCAACTTCATGCCAGCATTGAAGGGATTGGAAAATAATTCAATATCTGTCCTAAATTTGTTCTCTGTCAATTGTGATTGTTTCAATAATTGGTATTTACATAGTGCTGTTAGTATAAATTAATATCCCAAAGCACTTTGCAGTAGCGTTATAAACTCAATGATGACACTGAGCCACAAAACGAGACAGTAAATCAGATGACCACAAATTGGTCAAAGAGGGTGATTTAAGATGTTTACTAAAGGAGGAAAGCAAGGTAGAGAAGATACTAATCCTTTAGCTAAATGTTCAGAAAATACCAACTCCACAATGGTCAATTTCTTCACATAACCTGTAAAATATTAAGTGTCATTGCTGAATTATTGGTGTTGTTTACTTCTAATGTCTTAGTCTCAACAGCTTTTTATGGTAATACAGTCTGTAGTACCGCTTTTATGGGGATCCATTCATTCCAATTGAATAAGTGTTTCAGTAGCATGCACCCCAGTGAATTAGCCAAGTCATTGGGAGAGATGGGTGATGTGGTGATAATGGCACTGGTCTGGTAATCGAGTGCTCCAGATTATTGATCTGGGTCCATGGGTGCAAATCCCACCACAGCATCTGATGAAATTTAAACTCAATAGATTAAGTCTGGAATTACAAACTAATCTCAGTAATGGTACTCATAAAACTATCACTGATTACCCATTGTGTTAATCAATGTTCTTGAGGGAAGGCAGTTTACTCTCCTTGCCTGGTCAGGCTTACATATGACTTCACACCCACGGCAATGTTGTTAGATTCTAGCTGCCCACAAGTTTGTGGATTCGAAAGATGATGTAAAATGAATTTTGGTGAGTTACTGCAGTGCATCTTGTAGTTGGTACACACAGCTGCTTCTTAGCATCAGTGGTAGAGGGAATGAATGTTGAAGGTGGTAGGTGGTGTGCCAATCCAATGGGTTGCTTTGTCCTAATGGTGGGAACATCGGTGCAGGAGTAAATCACTCAGCCCTGCTTCACCTTTCTAGATATATCTCAGTTTCTTATTCTTGAGTTATCCCATATTCCTTGATGTCATTAATAACTAGAAATCTATTAATCTCTCTCTTAAATTTACTTCATAACTGAACTTCCACAGCCCTCTGGGTTCACCATTCTGAGTGAAATGGTTCCTTCTCATCTCAACTCTCAATGATTTGCCTCTTATTCTGAGACTGAGTCCATGGTTCTAGACTCACAATCAAGGGAAACATCCTTTCTGTCCATTCTTTTAAGAATTCTGTAAATTTCTAAGAGACCATCTTTCATTTTTCTAAACTCAGAGAATACAGGCCCAGTCTTCAAAAGTTCTCCTCATAGGGAAGGCCCACCACTGCAGAAATTAGTCTGGTGAACTTCTGTTGAACTATGTTAAGTAAGATAAAAAAACACACAACACCAGGTTATAGTCCAACAGGTTTATTTGGAAACACTAGCTTTCAGAGTGCTGTTACTTCATCCACAACCACCTGATGAAGGAACAGCGCTCCGAAAACTAGTGCTTCCAAACCTGTTGGACTATAATCTGGTGTGTGATTTTTAACATTGTATACACCAGTCCAACAGTGGCACCTCCAAATTATGTTAAGTAAAGCCTTCCTCAGGCAAGGGGACCTGATCTATATAATAGTCCTGGTATGGTCCTGTACTCAAGCTCTCTTGTGATAAACGCTAACATACCATTTATACTGCAAATTGCTTGCTGCACCTGCATGCTAGTTTTCAGTTACTTTTGAACAAAGCTCCTTTAAACATTGACACTTTCTGATCTTTCCTTATTTAAGAAATACTCTGCACATTTATTCCTCCGACCAAAGTGGATAACCTCACATTCACACACATTTGGTCCACCTGGCATGCTCACTCTCACTCACTCCTGCTTACATTATCTGGAGGCCTCTTTGCATTCTTCTCATTAGCCCACTAAGCTTTGCATCACCTGCAAACTTGGAAACATTACAATTAGCCCTCACATTTAAATCATCAATTATGAACTGCTGGGGAGCATCACTGACCCCTGCAGTACACCACTGATTCCACCATAAGAATGGTGGTGTGTCTTTGGGTGATATTGGAGCTGCACTCATCCATGGGACTGGAAGGTATTCATTGCACTCCTGACTGGTGCTGTGTTGATGGTGAACAGGCTTTGGGGAACTATGAAGTGCCACTAAAGTCCCTGTTATTGATCAGCTTTTGTAGCCATGGTATTTATATAAATAGGTGAGTTCAGTTTCTGGTCAATGGTAACACCCATCAATAGTGGGGGTTTCAGCAGATGTTGGTGCCATTGAAATTCGAGGGGAGATGGTCATTGTCTGGCATTTGTGGGGTATGCTTGTTGCATTTTGTGATGACAATGACAGCAAAATTGTCACTCCTCTTTCAGTGAAGGTCACAGCAATTTAAAAGTCAACATGTGCGTGAAAAACAGTGGAAACCTAGAAGCTGCTATTTGTGGGTCTTTGTTCCTCAATAAGGTGTGCTGCTGGACCCACATCCCCAGTCTGCAATCAACTGGAACTCTGCGTTAATAAGAACTTGTACTCTGTGCTTTTCTGCTCACTGTAAAAATCCTTGTAACTGGAGCTTATTAAGTTCACAATCACTTCCTCATTGCTTTAGATAAACATAAAATTAGTTTCTCTGATGTTAATTTCACTGTTATGATTTAAAAATCCATACTTTTAAAAAAGCATATAATGTTTGGCTTTTATCATAATGTAAAAATTATTTTACTATTCGAATTTCGCGATTGAATTCAATGCTTTTAGCACTCTGGTTTTGCTCTCTCTGACAATATTTCGGAGTGTTTGGCTGCTAGATCTGCTGCAGAGATCACTGGCACTGATATCCGGAGATCCCCTCGACTTGTTGCCAGATTCAGATTGTTCGGTAAAAACAATGACTGCAGATGCTGGAAACCAGATTCTGGATTAGTGGTGCTGGAAAAGCACAGCAGTTCAGGCAGCATCCAAGGAGCAGTAAAATCGACGTTTCGGGCAAAAGTCCTTCATCAGGAATAAAGGCAGAGAGCCTGAAGGGTGGAGAGATAAGCTAGCTGGGGGTGGGGACAAAGTAGCATGGAGTAAAATTGGTGAGTGGGGGAGGGGATGAAGGTGATAGGTCAGGGAGGAGGGTGGAGTGGATAGGTGAAAAGAAGATAGGCAGGTAGGACA
>NC_057740.1:27743294-27759021 GCF_004010195.1 Chiloscyllium plagiosum | reverse complement strand
AGGGGAGGGAAATATATCCCTGGTGGTGGGGTCTTTTTGGAGGTGGCAGAAATGTCGGCGGATGATTTGGCTTATGCGAAGGTTGGTAGAGTGGAAGGTGAGCACCAGGGGGGTACTGTCCTTGTTACGGTTGGAGGGGTGGGGTCTGAGGGCGGAGGTGCGGGATTTGGACGAGATGCGTTGGAGGGCATCTTTAACCACGTGGGAGGGGAAATTGCGGTCTCTAAAGAAGGAGGCCATCTGGTGTGTTCTGTGGTGGAACTGGTCCTCCTGGGAGCAGATGAGGCGGAGGAATTGGGAATACGGGATGGCATTTTTGCAAGAGGTAGGGTGGGAAGAGTTGTCAGGAAAGGTGAAAACCACACCACGGAACTCTCAATCTTCATGAGAAGGCAACACAAGCACAGTTGCTTCACCGTTGAATACAGAATACAGCCTGGGTTGTATTTTGTTTTTTTTCCCCAGCAGTAGTGCTTATTTCTCCGCAGCACCTATGCCGTGTGCGTGTAGGTGTAGGACACAGTGAAGAAACAACAAGTGCAGGAATCTTTATTCATATTCAACCACCAGGAAGAACAAGAAAACTCCGGGTGCCCTTCTCCTCATAGGCAATGCCTAAGTGATTGAAAATGTGAGGGAAGGTAGGGATCAAATCACAAAGGAATCAGAGGGTGAAATAAAGCACACCTCATGGTGCCCACCTCTCCTTGAAAACCTCAAGGGTGTTGATAGACACTGCATGCTCCTTCTCCAGGGACACCCAGGCCCAAACATAACCGCAGAAAAGGGGCAATCGACCATAACAACTTCCTCCACAGCCCGCTGCCTGGACCTGTTTTATGGCCAGCCCAGCCAGGCCCAATAGCAACAGATGAGTTTTTATTTATTTTTTGAAGATTCTAAATCCAGTTTATTTTTCTCTTTTTTCCTTCCATGTTTTGTGTGTGTGTGTGTGTGTGTGTGTGTGTGTGTGTGTGTGTGTAGGTGTAAGAAGCACTGAATTTACAACGAGTGCATGAAACTTTATTCATAATCCACCACTAGGAAGAAAGGAAACACCCGAGTGGCCGGTGACAAGCAGTGCCCTCCTCAACAAAGGGCAATGCTGTGTGATCAAAACGTGAAAGGTGGGGGCAGGGATAAAATCAAAATGGAGTCGGAGGGAGAAATAAAACACTCCATGCCCCACGGTGCCCATCTCTCCCTGAATGCCTCCAGCGTGTTGGTAGACACCACATGCTCCTTCTTTAAGAACACCTGGGCTTGGATATAACCATGGAAGAGGGGCAGGAAATCGGCCATAATGACCCCCTCCACAGCCCATTGCCTGGACCTGTTTATGGTCATCCTGGCCAGGCCCAGGAGCAACAGATGAGCTTTTATTTTTATTATTACCCCCACACTACCGCCTAACAGCGGTAGTTCTTATTTTTCCCCAGCACCCATGTTTTGTAGGTGTAAGACACAGGGAATGAACGAGTACATAAAACTTTATTCATATTCCATCACCAGGAAGAAAGGAAACACCCGAGTGGCCAGTGACAAGTAGTGTCCTTCACATCAAAGGGCAATGCTGCGTGATCAAACAGTGAAGGGAAGGGCAGGGACTATATGAAAATAGAGTCGAAGAGGGAAATAAAACACTCCACGCCCTGTGGTGCCCACCTCTCCTTGAAAACATCGAGGGTTTTGGTAGACACTGCGTGCACCTTCGCCAGGGACACCTGGGCTCCAACACAACCATGGAAGAGAGGCAGGCAATTAGCCCTAACGACCCCCTCCACTGCCCATTGCCTGGACCTGTTTATGGCCAGCCTGGTGAGCTTTTAGTTTTTTTCGTTTCAAAGTGAGCAAGATGTTTGACAGTCCTTTTTTTTCTACCCCCACACTACCGCCTAACTGCGGTAGAGCTTATTTTTTCCCCCGCACCTATGGTACGTGTGTGCAGGTGTGAGACACAGTGAGAGACCCAAGGTGAACAAGTCTTTATTCAGTTTCCACCACCAGGAAGAAAAGAAACACCCAAGTGGCCAGTGACAAGCAGTGCCCTTCACATCAAAGGGCAATGCTGCGTGATCAAACAGTGAAGGGGAGGGCAGGGATTAAATCAAAATAGAGTTGGAGGGGGAAATAATGCACTCCCTGTAGCAACAACCTCTCCCTGAATAGCTCAAGGGTGTTGGTGGACACCGCGTGCTCCTTCTCCAGAGACACCCGGGCTCTAAAGTAACCGCGGAAGAGAGGCAGGCAATTGGCCTTAACGACCACCTCCTCGGCCCACTGCCTGGACCTGTTTATGACCAGCCTGGCCAGGCCCAGGAGCAACAGATGAGCTTTTATTCCGCAGTATCAATAAAGAGTGCTGTTTATAGCAATTTTAACACATCCATTTTAGGTGTCAGTATTTCCTAAGCACCAATTATTTAGAATGACATAATCTGTTTTGATCCAGCACTTTGTCAATAAAGTAATCACATCGACTGATCAAAACGCTAAGACATATTCCAAACTGGCAGCAGTTAGGATCCGTTGCAGAAAGCAGGAGGAGAGAGAAGGAAACAAAATCCACCTTCATATCATCATGTAAAATTGCTTTCCTTTGGGGGGGAGGCACTAATCACTTAATTGTTTAGAACTTAATAATATCAACATACCTGAATTCAGACACTGTATTGGCAGGTTTTCTTAGGTAATGCCTCCTCACCTTGTCCAGTGATGATATCATGACACAGAAATGCATGGACAGCCAAGACTTCTCTCCTTCCATACATCTGTCTTCTAACTTGTGAGTCGCAAAATTATTTTCTGCATTGACTTAATGAATATTATAAAAATATTCAAATCCATCAATGTAATATTAAGACTTCTTCCAATGCCAATGGTCTCATTCAGCCTGCGAAATCTCTTTGCAAACCCCTTCTGAATCCCCACACACCTCCTGATATGTCTGTATTTGACAAACGTGATCACGTTGCTGGCTGGAACTTTCAGGCGATATTCAAATGAAAGCAATAGGAACTAGAATGAAACAATTGGAGAGTGCACAGTATTTAGACAAGAAGATAATGTGGATAAGAATATTGCAAAAAGAATTGCAAACAAAATTACTATCTCTTAATGTCTTAACAAGGCATTTTTATATAGATAGTGTATTTCTAAATTGCCTGTGATGATGTCAGAGTGGGTGGATCTGGCTTAGTAATTATGAACCTCATATGACGGACTTATTCCCTTGATGTCTCACCTCTTTTGCTCCTCACTTCATTCATCTAAATTTCAAATTTCATTTCAATGGAAATTTTTATGTGTTTGTGTCTGTGAAAGCTTACTACATATGTGGTTGACAGTTAAGGGATGAATTATAGATATTAATCATCTTGCTTAATTAGTGGCAAACTTCTACTTTTTCACCAAAGAACATGGTATGCATTTTCATAACTTGCCCATGAAACATTTCATTTAACTATCTCTTTCAACTTTTAACACATCTCAAACGTAAATTCAAATGAAGAACTAAATAATTGGTGTGATTGGTATTTGAGAGTTCCAGAGTATGATTCTACCATCCAAATTACCGAGCATCAATCTATCTGCATGACCTTTCTTCAGTTATACTTTTGACCCACTGGAAAATTACATTTCACCATTAGTTGCTTATGCTTATTATGTGAAATAACAATGGCCTGATGCTCTACAGGCTGTGGGCTGCCTCAGGTATAAAAACAGCTCATTTGCTTTGACCTTGGGAACATAATTTTAGTAGGATGTTTTGTTTTGTTCCAAAAGCAATTCTCAGTTTTGAAAAAAAATTGAGCTGATCTTCCATCTTCTGAAAATGTTGACTGTGCTGGTCTTACAGGCCTCAATCTTTACTTTGCCAAAATGGCTGTTAATTACTTGTGAGTAATGACATTGAGTGATTCTGTAGGAGCATCAAAGCCAAGATAATCATATCCTCACCCAAAGGCAACACATTTTCAACAGTAATAACTAAATAACAGATGAAAAATGGGAACTATGACTGATTTTTATCACTGCAGTCAATGTGAGGCCCTATTTACTCTTCCTATTAAGAGGAAAGTTTGATGCCACCTGATTTCATTCACCACGCAACAGTCAACTCCATAGAACTCTACAATAAAAGGGACGTCTTAAAATAATATTTAACCTGGCTAATATTCTCTACAACCCTAAATGCAGTAGCCCGTTAAAGAAGCCAGTTGAGAGACAAGAGGCACTTAATACTCAGTGATTCACTTGCTCAATAGATGAGCACGGGTTCAACAGAGCTCAAGAAAGACTTTCATCTCCCATTATCTCCTCAGATCTCTCAGAAATAGCGGTGTAATGGAACTTACAACAGCAAATGACATCTGTGAGGGAAGATACTGAATAGGGGAGCTCAAACAGTCATGCCATGACATCCAGCAATAGATCGCAATGATGAGCAGGATCAATTGGAGCAGTCCAAAAGAACCTTTCTGAGAAAAATGGTGTCTTTGGGGAAAGGAGAGCTCATGGGAAGGTGGAGGAGCAGACAAATAAAGGATTCCTCAACCAAAAGTAAATACTTCCTTGTCTAACCTTAATTTACTATCCTCTTTGTAAAGACCTGTTGCTAGTGGAGTAAAGAACCCCTGATTTGTGATTTTTGGGTGCTTTGTATTTTCAAATCTCACGCCACAACATCAAAGTCCTCAATATTCAACAAATTACAGTCAAGTGCAAACGCATTTTCTTTAAGTAAGTAAATTGCTATGCAATTGAAGCACAAATATTTGCCAGAGCATTGAGAAAACTATATTCTTCTTTGATTAATGCTTTAGGTTCTCCGGTGAACATACATACGAGAATAGTTCCAGGGATGATAAACTTCAACAATGAGAATAGATCAAAGAAGAGGAAACTTGATCGTGAGGTGTCTGGTCATAGTGGATAGGGAGAAACTGTTCCCATTCATATAAGGATCCAGAGCCAGACAGCACAGTTTTAAATGAATGAAACAAATGCAAGATGAGAAAAAGAAATATTTTCATACAGTAAGTGATCTGAATTTGGAATGCACTGCCTGGAAGTTTGATGGAAGCAAGTCCAGTTGAGGTATTCAAGTAGGCACTGAGTGGTTATGTAATGAGAAATAATGTGCAGGGGTTGGGGGCGCAGTGGTGAAGGCAGGAGACTGACACTATGTCAGAATTCTCAGAGAACTGGTGCAGATACAATGGGCTGAAATTATCTCCTGCTGCACTGAAACAATTCAGTGAAACTTTGTAGAGTTTCATCTGAGGTTGTTTGAACCACACTTAAAAGACTTCAATACCCATTGCAAGGGTAGAACTTTATGCTACTCTTGCAGTTTCAAGCAGAATTTTAATTGTTTTTGAAGATTTTCCAAAATGTGAAATGATTCATAAGGTACTTGTGGTAATTTTGAAGATTCTTGAAATGATTACAGTTGGGCAATACGTCACAAAGAAGAGGCGTAATTGTAATTTCAGGTCTAACTATGTAAAAATACTAGAGAGAATGTACAGCACAGAAACAGGCCACTTGGCCCAACTAGTCTATGTTGGCGTTTATGCTGCACCCAAGCCTCCTCCTACTCCTGCTCCTTTAGCTCTGTCAGCATTGTCTTATAAGAGTTTCTCCTTGTGTTTATCTTGTTTAGTCAGCCAGGAAACTAAGACTGACCTTGATTCCCCTATGTTAGAGAGAAGAATCTGCAAAGTTCTGTAGCTTGAGTTTTTTTGAGAAAGTAATAAAGATGATTGATGAGGGGAGGGCAATAGATATTGTCTACATGGGCTTTACCAAAGCACTGGATAAGGCCACTCATGATAGGCTGGTTCTGAAGAATAAGTCACATGGCAATAATGGTGAGTTTAGCAAGTTGGATACTAAATTGGCTTGGTTGTAGAAGACAGAAGGTAGTTGTGGAGGGGTGTTTTTCTGACTGGAAGACTGTGACCAAAGGCATTCCACAATGATCAGTGCCGGAACCTTTGTTGTTTGTAATATATATTGATTTGGTTGAAAATATAGGTAATATTATTAGTACGTTTGCAAATGACATGAAAATTAGTGGAGTTCTGGATAGTGAGGAAAGTTATAGAGGATATAGAACAATTGGAAAGTTGGACAGAGAAATGGCAGAAAGACTTTAAATTGTACAAGTGTGACATGATGCATTTTGGGAGGTCAAATGCAGGAGCAAAGTATACAATAAATGGCAGGACTGTTAGGAGCATTGACATACTAAAACATCTTGGAGTACAAGTCCATTGTCCCTGAAGGTGGCAACACAACTGGGTAAGGTGGTAAAGAATGCATAAGTCATGCTTGACTTCATCAGTCAGGGTGATAATTCATGTTGCGGCCGTATAAAACTTCAGTTAAGCCACATTTGGAGTATTTGTGCAGTTCTGGTCACCACACTACAGGAAGAACATGCAGGTTTTGGAGGGTACAAGAAAGGTTTACCAGGATATTGTCTGGATTGGAGTTTATTAGCCATAAGGAGACATTGGACAAGCTTGGATTGTTTTCACTCGGACATCAGAGGTTGAGGGGCAACTTGAAAGAAGTATATAAAATTATGAGAGGCATGGATAGTTTGGATAGTCAGAGTCTTTTTTCCAGGGTGAAAATGTTAAATATGAGGTGCATAGGTTTAAAGTGAGAGGGAGAAAGTTTAAGGGAGATATGCAAGGAAAGTTTTTTCTTTACACAGAGGGTGGTAGGTGCCTAGAACTTGCTGCCAGGGTGTGGTGGTAGAAGCAGATATGTTAGCAATGATTAAGAGGCATTAACATACAGGATTTGGACCATGAGCAGGCAGATGGGCTTAATTCAGAATGGCATTGTGGTCAGTGCAGACATGGTGGGCTGAAGGGCCTTTTCCTGTGTTGTACTGTTCTGTGTTTGATGTTCTATGATTACTGTTTGATGTGCCTATGTGTGGATGATGGCAAGAGCAAAAAACTTGACTTTGATGCTCCTTGCAGTTGACTAGTTCATTGATCCTTGTTACAATCTTTGTGGAGACCGATAAAATTTTGAAAAATATTAACATTCCTGATTGCTTGTTGGAAGGATAATAAGCCCTACATATGATATCATTCATGCTGTAGTTTGAGAGGGAAAAGCTGGAATCAGATGTAACAGGATAACAATTGTGTAAAAGTAGCTACAAAGACATGAGGGAGGAGGTGGCCAGAGTTGATTGTAAGGGGAGCCTAGCGGGGAAGATAGTGGAGCAGGAATGGCAGGGGTTTCTGGTGGTAACTCGGGAGGCACAGCAGAAATTCCTCCCAAGGAAGAAAAAACAAACTAAGGGGAGGACGCGGCAACTCTGGCTGACAAGAGAAGTCTGGGACAGCACAGAAACAAAAGAAAAAGCATTTGATCTGGTGAAGATTAGTGGGAAGCCAGAGGATCGGGAAGCCTTTAAAAAGCAGCACAGGATAACTAAAGAAGCAACTAGAGATAAAAGATGAAATATGAGGTAAACATGCAAGTAATATAAAAGAAGATTGCAAGACATATTTAAGAGGTATGAGAGAAGCAAGAGTGGACATTGGACCATTGGAAAATGAGGCTGGCGAAGTATTAATTGGGAAAAAAGAAATGGCAGAGGAACTGAACAGGTACTTTGCATCAGTCTTCACAATGGAAGACACCAGCAGCGAACCAGAACTTCAAGAGAATCAGGGAGCAGAAGTCAGTGTAGTGGCCATCACTGTGGAGATGGTGCTGGGGAAGCTAAAAAGGTCTGAAGGCAGATAAATCACCCAGACCAGATGGGCCACACCCCAAAGCAGAATTCAGAACAGGTCACATGAACATCTTCATTCCTCTATTTTGCTTTGATTTATAAAGATAGTCCCAAAACATCATTTTACAAAATTCATTTCTGTAATACCCGCACTAAAGAAAACTTTATATTTTTGCAGGACCTTTCATAAGCTCATGTTCTAAAGTGTTTTACAATCAACAAAATACTTTTTGAAGTGAAGCCATTGTTGTAAAATAGGATGGACAGCTGCCCATTTGTGCAGAGCAAGCTCCCAAAAAACAGCAACATGAGAATGTCCAGATCATCTGATTATAGTAATGTTGGTCAGGAAATGGATTTGGGATTAGATACTGGAGAGAATCTGTCCCTTTTCAAGGTAATGCAACAAGAGCTTTTACATCTACTCGAGAGGACAGATAAGGTCTCAGGTCTTTCGACAGTCCAACATTCCCTCTGGTATTGCACTGGAGTGTCAGGTTCACTCTTGGAATCATAACAATATTGGTAACAACTGTCACTTGACTATTGAGGTCCCAGAGAACCAGAGAGGTTCAGTGACTGTGAGGCTTCGCTGCATCGATGAGTCAATTTCTTTCATGAGAAAGCTGGCACAAAGACGCAAAAATATTCACTTTGCACTGTTAAAATTGTTGACTTGATCATAGTAATCCTCACAAGATACAGACCCAAAGCAGGGCGTTAACCAAATACTGAAGAATGCTGTGTTAGTGGCAACAAAGAGATCCCTTTATTGTCTCGAGTCCAGACAGAAATACTTCAGATGGGCAGGAGATCAGAAAAAAACTAGGCAGTGACTCAGACGGAAGCAAAGAACAGTGTTAGTTACTTTCATGTTGTCCTTCACAAAGTAGTATCACAGCAGTCTTATTATCATGAATATGGTAGCTTTAAAGGGAGCACACAGAAAATGAGAAGTTCAACTCAGATCACCAGTACTGTGCTCACAATTTAGTGGGGTAGAAATTAGAAATGCACCTTTACTGTAGGAGCTATATTCAGGCTGGCCTGTAAACAGGCAACATTAAAAATCACATGACACCAAGTTATAGTGCAACAGGTTTATTTGGAAATACAAGCTTTAGGAGTGTTGCTCCTACATCAGGTAGCTAGTGCTCCGAAAGCTTGTACTTCCAAATAAACCTGCTGGATTAAGATCTGGTATTGTGTGATTTTTAACTTTGTTCACCTCAGTCCAACACCGGCGCCTCAACATCATGTAAACAGGCAAGCAGCCAACCCGACTTATACGGGCGTAAAGCTACAGTGCATATCAGATTCAATGCGCATGTATGCACAGTATAAAGGTCATGTCGGTCCTCAGCAACTTTATCAGGTGAGGACACATAACCAAAGATCACAAAACACTCCATTTCTGTCAAACTAGATGTAATTGTCCTCCTCTTGGCACAACAAAAACCCAGTGGGTGTCACTGACACCCCTTGGTTGCCTCTCTTGGCTTCAGCTTCTCCAGGACGTGACTGTGGGCCAACTCAGAATTGAAACCAGCTAGAATTCGTTTTGCAATATGCATTAGACAGTGTGGTGGCTGCTTAAGGTTTGCTAATTCTACTCAGAGCTAAACTTGACTTGGGCTGCTCTCAGGAACACGTTAAAAAGACTGCTGTTTTTAAAGGAAGCATTCATGCCACCTCATCCTCTGTCTCCGTGATCCACTCCCCTTTCCACAACATCCAAGTCATTGGCTAGCTCCATGCAGAAACAGTCAAACTTTCAGTCACATCAGCTCTGCAAGTTTAAGAGTGACCTTTGGCACAGGCCATTGAATTGGTTCTTCAACCTTAGGCATGACTTAAGCTCCATGAGTGCACCAACTATATTGCGCTAGTTCCAGGCTGTTTGAAAATCACACCCCAGTTTGAGAATTATTCTTTCCAACAGCAACATCAAACTAAAAAAAACACACACAAACTGCTCACATCTATCATGACCTCATTCCAAATGTTTCTTCCATTTTTATTGTAAATGCAAAATGCTGTGGGCACTGGAGACCTGACCTATATTTAGAAACTCAAGGGGCCTGGCAGTATCTGTGGAGAGAGAAACAGAGTTAATGTTGAGTCCAAGATTTCTTCAAAATCAAAAATGATGCTGCCAAGTCTGTTGAGTTTCTCCGGCACCTTCTGTTTTTATTTCATTCAACTATGTTGAGCTGGGAAGTAAACGAAGACATTAATCTGATTCACACCGAAGTTAGTTTCAATTTCAACTTTAATCATTTTGTTTTTAGATGTGGAAGCCATTCTCGCACATACGAACCGCAAACGCTGGGCGCAGTTACGCTCATCTGAAAGATGTAATATAATTAGCCTAGAAAACTTTTGTTCAAAAAATGACAGCTTAGTTGGGCGGGTGGCTCCAATGCTTTTGACGCAAAACTGAAAAAGTAAAGTCATCATAGTCTTACCAGACTACAGAGCTACTCTCTCATTAGAGGGAGACAATTGGTGCTGAGTTAACCTGAGGGTCATCAAACCTCAGGCAAGGTGTAAGGTTGTACATAAGTTAATGAACTATCGATGCAAATTACAAAGCACTCATCACCAAATCAAACTGAGTGTAAATCCAAGACCAGGCTTCTGCTGGAACCTCGTTTATCTTGTAGTTACAGTTGCCTGTTGAGGGCCTCACTCTCTTCAGTCCACTCCAGCAACTTGTGAATAAAGCAAATCAATTCCCAACCATTACCACCCTCCTGGGAAAGGAATGCAAGGCTTGGGCTGCCATTGGAGTGCATTTATCAGCAGCGCACTAGTCACCTAACAAAAAAAAACTCTCAAATTTACAAGTGGAAACATTGCAGATTGGGCAAAGATAATATACCCTTGCACCCATTGGACCCTGATAAACCGGTGCTACACAGATCAATTTCTGCCCCGTTAACTTCTTTATCGTACATTGGCCAGCTTTAATAGAGAAATATATTTGAATTTCAGTTGTGTAAACATCAAATTATTTTGCAATGTTAGGAGGAAGCCCTGTTGCAAATATTGACCTCAATTTCAACTCTTGACAGTATGTGCACCTAAAATTTGCTGCAAGTCATCAGCACATTCAAGTCCTCCAGGATGCCTAATACTATTTGTCTTTGGATTTTAATGTTTTAAAACTAAATTCAAGCACTTTAGGGACATGTACATGCTCTATTTTCCAGCTTTTGATTTTGGAAGGGAGTGGGGAGTGCACAGCAAATATAAATGAGTGAATTTGACATTACATTGTTTTACAAAATATTGAGGTTGTTTGTCGATATTTGTGTCACCTGATTAGACCCATGGTGAGCTCTGCCAGGAGGCTACCACTATCATCATGACCTCAACTCACATCCCCATCATGCAAGCCTCAATGGTAGAAGCCAGCTGCTGGAAAAAGAATGAAATAATAAAAGGAAACTGGCCAAATGTACTTTATGTTATTTGGGAGGTGTATGCATTATTCACATAAGACAAAATAAGATTGTTATATATTATGGGGCCTTGCATCTCTGCTGAAAATTATACATGAATAATATAATGTAGGCATCTCAAGCTATATTTATCTGGGTGTGTCCCAGCAGAAATTCATTAACAAACTCACTGTCTAAGGCTTTGCCTTGTAATTAAAACTGCACTTCAGTTGTAACAAAACTAAATAGAAAATGACTTTAGCGCAACTCATGGATTTTTAAAAATAAATATTTTTATTTGAAAAAAAAAGTTTTGGGTTTTTTGTTACAAAATTACAAAACTAATACAAAATAGTGTCACCACTTTACAATATAATAGCAACAACAATATAAATAAAAAAAAAACAAACTATAATCTACTCTATGAACTACCAAAACACAGTAAAATATAAGGAAAAAAAACTCTATATAAAAGTAACTACAATACGGTAAATAACTAACTAAAAAAAAATTATATTAAGTCATAACAAGATTGCTTAACTTACATTCAATAAAGTTACAACACTCAACGCATTCTCATTGTAGCTACCCACCAATGGGAGCAATAGTAAGCAGACCCATATTTATATGGGCTTCTTCCTCCCAGGGGTCCCCGAGCCGACAGACATTACACTCACAGCTAGTCAAAGGCCCTAGATAATATGGCCAATACATCTGCATCAATATAGCTCAACAAGGGCCACAACTCATGGATTAAAAACATAAAAAGTACAGTTTATTTCCTCAAAGCCTTTCTATTGCAAGTGACAGGCATTTTAAAAGTATTTTGTGTCTGATAACACATTGAGTAGTTAAGGCACTTCAATTTCTAAAAAGCTAAGCAATCAGTCAATTGAAAACTTGAAACTGACTCTGCTCCAAATATAAACTTGGCTGGATGAACTGCTCCAGGTTTGAGGTGGTCTAAAACTGTTCTATTTTTGTGACGCTCAGTCATTCATGGATTATTCATTTGCTGCATCATTGATATAGTGTGGCGGATTTATAATGCATCACAGTAGAAACACCCTTCAATGTCTGAGAAGCAATGCTGTACAGCCATGATTGGCCAATTATGAAACCCACAACTTGGAATGTCTTGACTCAATGAGAATAGTGTACCTTGACTCAGTCTAATCAGCACTTTGACTTTCATATCATTTTCCAATAAAGGATCATTTTAAAATGTTCATCCCTCAAAAAATGTACTCAAAATATTGAAAGGCCACAAATTGGCTATCACTCAGCAAAAGGTATGACAGCTGCAATCTTACTCTTTAAATTTTTAATTTATTTCACCTCCTTATTTCACTTCAGATTGTACTCCTAGTGGCAATTGCAGTTAAAGCAGCAAGTACTAACAGTGGCACAATAACATAAAACAAAGAACTCTGGGAAGCTGATGATCTGAAACAAAGTCAGAAACTGATGGAGAAACTCAGCAAGTCTGGCAGTGTCTGTGAGAGAGAGTTAATATTTCAAGTCCTGTGACCCTTCTTCAGAATGTTTCAGTTCTTGAAATGTTAACTCTTTCTTTATTACTAACAGTAATTTGTTTTTATTACTAACAGTAGCAGGAGAAACTGAGGACTGCAGATGCTGGAGATCAGAATCGAAAAGTAGATCAGGCAGCATCCGAGGGTCAGGAGAATCGACGTTTTGGGCTAACAGTGCAGTTCACTTGATTCATCCTGAAGTTGGCTGGATACAGAAAACAGGGTAAAAACAGATGAAGGGCTTTTGCCCGAAACGTCGATTTTGCCTGTCCTCGGATGCTGCCTGAATTGCTGTGCTCTTCCAGCACCACTGATCCAGAATCTGGATACAGAAAACAGTCGATTCATAAGTTTCAACTATATAAAAAGGGTGTGCTTTTGTTTACAGGTCATTCTGCTATAACACGTGTTTCGTTAACGCAAATTCAATGTAATGCGTTCGACGAATTGGGGACACTTTCTAAAGTGTGAACTTTTAAAATCTGTGTTGGCTGTAACGCAATTACATCGCCAACACTTTAAGCGCTGTTTCTAAAGCGTGCTTTTTCTATAATGCGGGATTACATAAAAATGCAATTATCATGTTATAGAAGAACTACCAGTACTTTACTCCCTAAAAACATAGAATATAGGAGGAGGAGTAAGCCATTTGGCCCTTTGAGCCTGCTTTGCCTTTCAATATGATGATAACTGATCATCCCTCATACATTTTAATCCATTTAACATTAAGAACTATATCTATACCTTTCTTGAATGTCTTCAATGTTTTGGTCTCAACAGGTTTTTGTGGCAAAAATTCCACAGGCTCACTCCTCTGGATGAAAAAAAACTCTCCATCTCTAACCTAAACAGTCTAGCCCTTGTCCTTAGATTGTGACTCCTTGGAATTTGGACTTCTCTACTGAGAACACTCTTCATTTATCTGTACTGTCAAGTCATGTAAAAGGTTTTATAGGTTTCAATGGGACCCCCCCCCTCCATTCTGCCAAAGTCCAGTGAATATAGTCCTAACCGGTTCAATCTCTGCCTATATCAGCCCCGTTATCCCAGGAATCAGTCAATTGATATGAAAAGTTTACATGGCATCATTTTAATCCTCATCTGAAGCACTCAGAAATAACATTGTCTTGATACTGGACCATAACCCCAAAGTACAATGGACACTTCTTAACTTGTAAAACGAAACACATTTTGAAATTAAAAGTGAATTGGTATAGACAGAAAAAAATAAGAGTCTTGACTGTTGTCCGGCAAAGTTCTGAGAGCAACCCATGGAGTGTCACCCCTGTAAGGAATCAGGGAAACTTCAAACAGAAAAAGATAGAGAGAGACATGACGGGAAGAGATAATGACCCATCCACCTAAAGCAGAAAGCCATGTTTTATTGACATTTTTACATTTTATTCCTTCAGAAATATACAAAAACAGGAATACAAAAAAAGACTGACTGCCACCCTGATCCGTGTTCTGCTAGGGAATGGAGGTTGGGGTGTACTAGCCTAATGTCGAATGCTAGTGTGCTGTGATTAGTCAGGGGATAAGGGCATCACTTGTTCTGCCAACATATATTGCCCATCTCGGAGGGCAGTTAAGAGTTAACCACATTGCTGTGGGTCTGGTGTCACACGTAGGCCAGACCGGGTAAGGATGGCAGTCTTCTTTTCTGAAGGTCATTCATGAACCTGATGGGTTTTTCCAACAATCGCCAATGAATTCATGGTCATCATTGGACCCTTAATTCCAGATTTTTATTGAATTCAAATTCCATCATCTGCCGCAGCAGGATTCAAACCTGAATATCGAGAACATTACCTGGGATTTGGGATTAACAGTCCAGCGATAATAGTCCAGCCATTGTCTCCTCTACAAAGGTCACACATAACCATTCACCAGCTGCTCTGCACTGCAGTTAAAAGGGATGCTAAGTGCTAGAAGTCAACTACCTATAAGCCAATCAGAGGAAATAGGACAAGGAATCTCCTGTGAAATGCTATCAGCCAACCACAATTAAAGAACACAGAACAAAAGAACTTCAAACTAACCACAAAAGCCAAAAATCCTGAAATCTATCAACATTCCGCTATCTACGCTACACAAGTATGTTTGCTACCTTTTCTATTTATTAAAACATCATAATTAGATTAGATTACTTACAGTGTGGAAACAGGCCCTTCGGCCCAACAAGTCCACACCGACCCGCCGAAGCGCAGCTGACCCATACCCCTACATTTACCCCTTCACCTAACACTATGGGCAATTTAGCATGGCCAATTCACCTAACCTGCACATCTTTGGACTGTGGGAGGAAACCGGAGCACCCGGAGGAAACCCACGCAGACACGGGGAGAATGTGCAAACTCCACACAGACAGTTGCCTGAGGCTGGAATTGAACCCGGGTGTCTGGCGCTGCAAGGCAGCAGTACTAACCACTGAGCCACCGTGCTGCCCTAATTGAACCTAGCTGGTACTGACTGACATGTGAAGGGTTTTATCATCCATATATTAAATTATTATTATACATTAGATTTTCTGAGTTCATCTTGTGTTGTTAGATTCTCAACTTTTCTCTTGTGGTTTTGGAGATCTCTTTACCAACAGCACTGAAGCAATATTCTTTAGAGGCTATTAGCAAGATGATCACTGTCAAGACGGATATGTACAGCATAAGACCATAAGACATAGGAGCGGAAGTAAGGCCATTCGGCCCATCGAGTCCACTCCGCCATTCAATCATGGCTGATGGGCATTTCAACTCCACTTACCCGCATTCTCCCTGTAGCCCTTAATTCCTTGGGACATCAAGAATTTATCAATTTCTGTCTTGAAGACATTTAGCGTCCCAGCCTCCACAGCACTCTGTGGCAATGAATTCCACAGGCCCACCACTCTCTGGCTGAAGAAATGTCTCAGCATTTCTGTTCTAATTTTACCCCCTCTAATTCTAAGGCTGTGTCCACGGTCCCTAGTCTCC